>NC_056726.1:349286925-349538987 GCF_019279795.1 Protopterus annectens
TTAAAGCAAAAGCTTACTTCCATTTCTGCCTGTGCAGATAAGGAATTACATGACTTATTGCATGCCACTGAACAAGTTGGGAAGCATGGTTTACACTGTGGATTTGATGCCTTGGAGGCTTCTTGTAGGGCTGCGGCCTCTGGCACAGTCATTAGAAGGCATGCATGGCTAAAGGAACAAAATTTGCCTGAACAAGTAAAGGCTAAATTATTGGATGCTCCTGTTCAGCATAATGTTTTGTTTGGATCAAAAGCTGAAGAGGTGATTAAAAAGATGGAGGATAAGGCGAAATCCATGCAAACAGTTAAAGATTTCTTACAAGTACAGCCACCTAGATTTAGCAGGAATTGGCCTTCAAAAAATTGGTCCTTTCCCACTTCAGATAGGCCTCAGAGGGGTAGATGTAGACGCTCCAGAGGAAGGCCTCAAACACAAGCTTCTTATAGAACAAGACAGTGGACTGCTTCCACCCCTAGGGGAGGAGAGGACAGGTCACAAACTCAAAGGAAACAAACTGAATGACTCCCTCTGTTGGGCTACGGGAACGTCTTGCCTGGAAGCCCCTCTCTGAGGAAAACGCTCTCTTATCAAAATTGGACTCTAATAACCCAAGACAAGTGGGTTTTGGATGTGGTGTTAAGAGGTTACAAATTCCATTTTCATACCTTGCCAAGGCCAAGCGGATGGCCAGACCTTCCAAAACATCAATAGACGGAGGCCTTAAGCCAGGTGGAAGCTCTTTCGGCTATGAATGTCATAGAACTGGTTCCACTTTCAGAGATGGGAGAAGGTTTTTACTCCAGGCTCTTTCTAGTCCCAAGGAAGCAAAACTCATGGAGACCCATTCTGGATCTGTCCATCTTGAACACCTTTCTAGAGATTCCAAATATTCAAGATGCTTACTCTACAGCAGCTACTTCCAATACTGTCCAAAGATGCATGGATGGTAACTTTGGATTTAAATGAGGCATATTTACACATTCCCATCAGGCAGGATCGCAGAAAATTCCTCCGGCTCAAGGCCGGATCGAGGCACTTTCAATTCTCTGCGCTGCCCTTTGGATTGTCTACTGCGCCCAGGGTCTTCACCAAATGTCTGGCTCCAGTAGTAGCTTACTGCAGACTCAAGGGAATTCAAATTTACCCTTATCTGGATGATTGTCTAATTCAGGCAGACAGCAAGGATGTCTTACTTCAGCATCTAGAATTTGTACAGAACCTCCTCAAGTACTTGGGATTCTCTCTAAACATAGTCAAATTTGACGCCATCACAACAGATAACTTTTCTGGGTGCACTTCTGAACACCACAACCCAGACGGCATTTCTGACATCCGAAAAACAATTACAGCTGGCTTCAACTTTCAGAACCTTGGCAACTTTAACTCAACTGTCTGCAAGGAAATTCCTGCAGGCTTTGGGTTACATGGCCTCCTGCATCCTTCTCGTACCATATGCAAGACTACACATGAGGAAAATACAGTGGTACCTAAAAAGTGTATGGTCTCAGCATTGCCACAGTTTAGACATACTGATCTCCTTCCTTCCTTGCCTTCAAAAGGAATTTCTTTGGAGGTCCAGGGCATGTGCTCTAAACAAAGGGAAACCCTTCCGTCTGCCTCCTGCCACTCAGATTCTAACCACGGACGCCTTGGATTATGCTTGGGGAGCCCATTTTTAGGGCAATTGCCTGCAGGGCCTATGGACAAAGGATCAGAAGCACCTGCATATCAACTTAAAGGAAATGTTAGCCGTTCAGAAAGCTCTATTGGCCTTCAGGAGTCTCTTACAACCAGGACAACTACTAATACGGACGGACAACACCACAGTTATGTGGTACATAAACGAGCAAGGGGGATCTCATTCCTACCCCCTTTGCAGACTAGCCATGGATCTATGGAACACAGCTCTAGCTTGCAATCTGGATCTTCAAGCTCAGTTTCTACCAGGGAAACAAAACTTCCTGGCAGACGGTCTGAGCAGAAACCTTTCGGATCCACACGAGTGGATGCTGGTCACCAAAATATTCAGGATGATATCAGCAGTCTGGGGATGTCCTCACATAGACCTCTTTGCATCTCATCTCAATCATCAACTACAGAATTTTTGCACCAGGACTTTCCACAGAGAAGCTTGGAAAGTGGATGCCCTGTCATTCAGTTGGAGGAACCTCTCTGGATATGCCTTTCCGCCTCTTCCTCTTCTTCCACGGGTTTTATTGAAGATAAAACAGGACAAGCCCAAGATGATGATCTTGCTGGCTCCAAATTGGCCTTGGCAGTTTTGGTATCCAACTCTAAAAAACCTATGCCTGGAGCCCCCTTGGGTTTTACCTCAGTCTCCGAACCTTCTGTCCCAACATCAGGGTCAGGTTCTACACTCTCATGTTAGAACTCTCAGCCTGGCGGCCTGGTTAATCCAGGGCCTTTGATTTCTTCTTTACTTCCCAAGCAGGTTATGGATGTCATTTTAGAAGCCAGACGTCCTAGCACTAGAAAATCTTATGCAGGAAAATGGAAAAGATTTTGTTCCTGGATGCAGGCTCCGGATTCTGATCCTCTTCTTCCTAGCATTACTTTAATTTTGCTTTACCTGACAGATCTCTTACATAAGGGTCTCTCTTTCTCTTCCATTAATATGCATGCCTCTGCTATTTCTGCTCATTATAATACAGACCCTCCCATCTTTTCCCACCAGCTCATGAGACAGTTTCTCAGAGGGGCTAAGAACTTAAGACCTCCTAGATCTCCTCCCATTCCTGCTTGGGATCTCAACTATGTTTTGGAAAAACTAACCTTGCCTCCTTTTGAGCCTGCTGCCTCTTCTGACATCATGTTTTTATCTTGGAAGACGGCTATCCTGTTAGCCCTAACCTCTGCCAGGAGAGTTTCAGAGTTACAAGCTCTTATGGATGTGGAACCTTACATTTTTCATCAAGACGGGGCATCTTTGAGGACTAATCCTACCTTCATGCCTAAGGTGGTTTCCAAAGTGGCTTTAAATCAAACTATTCACTTGCCAACCTTTTTCCCCACTCCTCAAAATAAAGGGGAAGGGATCTTGCATTCCTTGGATGTACACAGACTACGTTTTTACCTGAACAGAACCAAGGACATCAGAAAATCAGAACAATTGTGTCTTCTGTTTTGAAGTTCCCAAGGTAAAGCCATTTCAAAACGGACCATTTCTAAATGGATTGCTCATGTAATCAGATTTTGTTATTCACACCATGGAAAGCAAATCCCAGGGAGTATACGGACTCATTCCACCAGAGCTGCTGCCACTTCTGCGGCCTTCCTCAGGGGAGTTCCTACCAAAGACATTTTGGAAGCTGCAACTTGGAGTTCAGTGCATACTTTTTCTAAGCACTACAATCTACCTCTCTACTCTAAGTCTAGGGCAGGCTTTGCCTCTGCAGTCTTGCAGGGCCTTTTAGCTGCCCCTTCTTCTTTGACCACCACCCTTTCTTTCAGCTTTGGGATTCTACCCTACAGTCATGACCTCAACAGTGAAACACTATGAACATAGTACAGTTGTGTACACTTACCATAAATGTAGATGTTCGGGTGTCTTCACTGTTGCAGTCTGGGTTTCCCCTCCCTCCTGTCCCCTCTTATTTTTACTTTTGTGTATTTCCTTTTTTCACCATTCTTCTGAGGTGTATTTGCAAAGGTTATGGGACCGGTTTCATTTTGGGACTCCTGACATCTGGGGCAAGAAACTGGAGAAGATGGCGTCTGCTGTCAGCTTTGTACTCCTGGCGCTCTGACGTCAGGGAGCATGGCTGAACAGCCGACGCCAGACCCAGACTTTGGGATTCTGGCCGACCCAAGGGCTGCCTGCCGGCGGGGGAGAACCCTACAGTCATGACTGCAACAGTGAAGACACTCTAACATCTACATTTATGGTAGGTGTACACAACTGTACTTTGTGGTGAGGTTTATATTTCCTAGAGCGTGTGGCTCTCTGGGATTTGTGTTTTTTTTTTTTTTTTTAGGTGGAGCATGTCCATCAATTCTGGGTTGGACATGGCCTTGTATGTCAGGCAGAGATCAGAGATCACCTCTGAGTAAGCGGTATGCAACAGAGTACAGCTGGAGTTTCTTGAGTCGGGCTGCATAGGGCATCTGTTTGAGGCCAGTAATCCTCTTGGTGAGGTACTTTTGTGGCCTTTCCAGCTGTTACAGGTGTCTTGTAAGGTACATCCCAAATGAGGCGTTGTATTCTATGATGGGTCTAATGAGTGATGAGTAGAGAGGCACAATAACCTCTTTTTTTCTATATGCGAACCCTTTTGTGATTAGGTGGGCCACATAGAAGGATTTTCCAACCACCTTGGCAATAAGATTATCGAAGGAGAGATTACTATCTACTTGGGTCCCCAGATCCCTTATTACGTTTTCTGTATTTAGGGGACTACCACCTATGTGGTAATTCGCGATGACTATGCACTTTTTGGCATTTAGCTTGAGGCCATGATTTTGACACCAGGTATCCGTCTCAGTGAGACCCATCTGAAGGGTGTCTATCAGCCGGAGAATCAATTATGTCCCCTAGTTTGCAGTCGTCTGCGAACTTGGTCAGCCATAGTCCTCCTATGTTTGCCTCTACCTCTGAGAAGTATATACTGAACAGGAGGGGTCCTAGGACTGAGCCCTGGGGGGCGCCACTTGTAACTGGTTTAGAGTCTGACGTAGAGCCTGCAACTCTCTCCATGAGCCAGTTGGCAACCCAACTCTTGACGTAGGGGTTTATGTTCAAGCTGGTGAACTTGTCTAATACTAGAATGGGGAATGGTGTCGAAAGCCTTTGCGAGGTCTAGGTAGGCTATGTGGACCTCCTTGCCCTCGTTTAATGCCTTGGTAACCATCTCAAAGTTCACCAGGTTTAGGAGGCATGATCTGCCCTTAAAACCAAACTGGGTAGGGTCCAAGGTTTGGAGGTTCCCAATGTCTCTGTTAATGAGTTCCATGATGCGTTCCATAGCCTTGCAGACCAGGCTAGTCAGGCTTATAGGGCAATAGTTCCCAGGGTCCGTTGTGACTCCACCTTTTTGGAGTGGGATAACTGTTGCTGTGTGCCACTCTATGGGTATGTAGCCCTGAGTTTGAACAGCGTGTTTAGATGAGGGGTTAGTTAATTTTGGAGCTCTTGTAAGACGCAGCCTGGGACCCTGTCCGATCCCATTGAAGCTGTTTTTTTTTTGGCTTTGGATAGGGCTGTTTTAACCTGTGAATCTGTGATTGACAGGGCCCTACATTCTTCTGGTATGCTTATGGGCCCTTTAGGGGGTGAGGGGGGGGGTGAAGTTTGCACTAAACCTGTCTGCCAGAATGTTTGCAATATCAGTCGGTTCAGTGTATTTTGAGCCATTTTGCACTAACTCAGAGCAGATCTGAGAGTTTCCACTTAGGTTCTTGACATAGCTAAAGAACACTTTGTGGTCATCTTTGGAGTCATTGGCAATTTTTCTTTTGAAACTAGTCTTGGATGATTTAATGAGGGATCGTAGTTTCTTGCTGATACTGATCAGGGATGCCTTTCCTTCTTGGGAATTTACTGTCTTCTGTACTAGATTTCTCCTTTTGTTGTTTAGCTTGTTTATGGCAGGGGTCCACCAGACTGGTTTCCTTTTCTTGGAGGAGTGAGTCTTTTTGTTTTACTTGGGATAGCACAATCCATGCATTCCTGCAGATGCTCAGAGTGCCTTTGTAAAGGTTTCAGCAGCTTGGACAGCATTGTCCTTTAGCATGGGGGCTGTGAACCTTTCCACCCCCGTCTTAAGTAACGTGAAGTTTGCTTTTGATAAGTTTTTCATGGTGGTTTCTGTGATTGGGGGGTGAGGGCAGAATGTGGATATCCAGAGTGATTAGTCTATGGTCTGATCTAACCAGTGAGGGGTTGACCTCCAGTGTGGAACACCAGTCGCCCATGTTGGTTATGACCAGGTCCATTATGTTTCCTCTGGTGGGAGTGTTGACCAGTTGATCCAGGGCATTCCAGTTTATAAATTCTAGGAAGTGTTGGGCAAGGGAGTTAGTACTTGAGTAGTTCTCCCAGTTTGTTTGGGTAATTGAAATCACTCAGTATTGAGGTGTTTGGTAGGACCTTCATATTTCCCAGTGTCTCCAGAAATTCGCAATGGGGGTCCTGGGCCATGGTGGGTGATCTGTAGCAAGCTACAATTTGGATTGCAGTTTTGCCCATTGTTAGTTGCACATGGATGATCTCTGATGCATTGTGCTGTGCCACTAACCTGGAGGTGTTTGTATCCTTGATGAATATGGATGCACCGCCGCCTTTTGTGTTTCGGTCCTGGTTCTGTGGCTGAAAGGTATGGTATGAGTTATAGCCTAGTAGTGCTGGGGTGCTCTCAGGAGCCTTAAACCAGGTTTCTGTTACTGCACAGATGTTGATGTTCTCCATACTGAGGAGTGCCTCGAGTGCGTGCATTTTGAGGTTTAGATTTCTGGCGTTGAGTAGCATTACCCTCTGTTTTTGGTTACTTGTGCTATTTATGGTGGTGGGTTTGTCTTTTGAGCCTTGCCTAAAAAGGCACTATGGGGGTGGCAAGAGCCTTGGCCAGTATTCGAAAGCCTAAGGGTGACTGGTGCAAGCCATCTCTTGCGAAGCAATGTGGCTTGTTGAGCATGTCATCCCAGGCAGACAGATACTGGATCCCCTTTGAATGACACCAGAAACTTAGCCAGTTGTTGAAATTGATAATTTTTTCTTTATACTGTGGCATCATTCTTAGTGAGGGCAGCATGGTACTCGGGGTCAGGGTCATACCAGCCTGGGTTACATGATCAGAGAGCTCTTCCATGTCTCTCTTCATGTAGTACAGGGAGGTACATCTCTGGTCATTTACACCAACGTGGACAATGACAGAGTTGTATTTGTACTTGTTCTGGAGTGACCTGAGTGCTTGTGTTATGTGGCGGATCCTGGCACCTGACAGGCAGTTAACTGTAACCACCTTGTCACCTATTACTAGTGTGTTGGGTATGTTATTTTGCGTTAAGGGCTGTGATTGCATGGCACACTGATTATGTGAAGTGTGTGTTTCATGGTTGGTGATGGGATGTGGAGGTTGCTTGGATGTCTGCTTTGGAGGACTCTGTTGCTTTTGCAGATTTTTATTTAGAGCCTCCAAGTATGTTTTTATGTATTTGTGTGTGTTGTTTGCCGGTGTTGGTTTATTAGGTCTGTGCGAGACTGGTGGTGTGTTGCAGGCATTGCCCTTCTCTTGACCGTCAGTTCCAGTCTTGGGTTGAGAGAGCTTTGCCTCCAGTTTGGCTGTATAATTGCATCTCTCGCATTAGTGTTTGGTGGTAGGAGGAGAGGGTTGTCTGTGTACATGAGGCAGTTGTAACATTCCCTCAAAATGCCCAGATTCACCAGTTGGACTGGAGAGTACACTGGAAACTGCCCTTTGGACATGCCTGAATAGGTAGAGTAAGCTGTTTTTCTGATTGGCTGGTGGGGACGAATAGAGAGCCTTGTCCTTCTGGACAGTATAGTGGGGTCAAGTGCTAGGGTTAATTAGTGCTTGCTATGCCTTTTAAGCAAGTGCTTGACTGTGAAATGAATGGTTGTTAATGTCTAACCTCTAGTACCATGCCAGCAGAGTGGGTGACATTTTGTATATAATGAAAAGTAAGGAATCCATTGAACGAGCTGTGTAACATGATCAATGGACATGCTTGTCCTGCTGTCTCTATGTACATGCAACACCACTTGGCCTCCCAGCATGTTTTATCTATTTATACACTTTGTATATTTTTCACTGTTATACTGACCGTGTGCAGCAAAGTTCAGCTGAACACGATGCAAGTTCAGTATTCCAGGATCATCCAGGAAATTGCCCTTTTTGGTGCTGTTGGCCCTCATAGGCTCCCCTACATAGTGACTGGAATAGTTAGTACATCATGGAAATTGGTGCAGCACCTTATTTGAATACCTACTCAATATTTTATTTTAACTTTTGTTTGTGGAGTTTATCCAACTGGGTTTGGTAAAAAAAATTTTCAGTGGAGGTCCGGTGGAGCATGAACACATTAAGTAATATTCATTTAGCAATTACTCATTTCCTAAGTAGATTACAATCCTGTGAAATAAAGGCAGTGATTACTGTATAAATGTTACTTAGGCTTTTACTAGCTATTGATCATTTAAGATAATGCATTAGTGGCTTTATTAGAGCTTGTGAGTGATGCTTTCAGATTTAAAGAAATGGCAGGTGAGTGGGGGGAGGAAACTTGGTAGAGCAGAAAATGTTAGTATTGTATCAAATAGAACGAACACTAGTAAGAATAAAAAGATCCGTGACTCGATAAAACCACAGCTTTATTGTAAATGTAGAATCACTGACTTAACACTTTCATCCATAACATTGGGCTTCTTCAGAGTCAGTTGCACTCAAAAAAAAAAAAATCAGGACTTTTATAGTTCTAAACAGGCAGTTGGCCAATATAAAAAAAAAAAAAAAAAAAAAAACATCCATTAAAACTAATTATCCAATTAACCATTTAACCCAGCCCCTGCTGCAAAGGGAAAAAAAAAAAGCACAAGAAATACTATGATAAAACCGGGTCTATATTATAAGCACGAAAGACCTTTTCAGCGAATACGAAAATAGCGACGCATATTGCGCAAACCGAGAAAACACCAAATGCCCTAAACCACGAAATTCTAAATCTCGAATAGTCATAGTTGGCCAACCCCACCCCCGCTACATACTACCTACCCAAACAAAATAAATAAACCACATACACTAAACAAAACCCTACTTCTAACCCTACACTAAACCTTGCATTCATTACTATCTATGCACTTACCGTAACCCGCACCCTAACTCTAAGGTCCGTAACCATCACACACTTACCTTAAGGAGCTATACCGCAGAAGGGCCAACTATGACCATTCGACATTTCGAATTTCGCACTTTAGGACGATCGGTGTTTTCACGGTTCACTGAATGTCCATTTCCATATTCACATAAGTGGACCATCGCAGTTCTAATAGGGAACCGATGAAACCACATCTTAAAACAGAAAAAATGGTTATAATAAACTATTGCATGTAAACCCCTTTGGTGAGTACTTTGTTCAAGGAAAGTTAAACATATAATCTGTTAAACTGGGATTTATGTTTCAAAACATTTGCAATAAAACATTTTTCATTAATGCCTGGTGTTTTTGTTGCATCCAGGTGCAACTGCCATAGACATTCTCTTATCTCTCTAGTAAGGTTTTAACATCACCTCCCATGTCTTTTTGGGCACCCTGTCAATGACAAAAAATGTAAACATTTTGTAGTTGCCACACGTCTTACTGTGGTTAAATAAAGCATTTGTAGGCTTCTTGTTTTTTATGTCTGTTATGTTCCAAAATACTTGGCCTTAATTTACATGTGGTCATTCCTACATAAAATACCGGACATGATAGGTGGCTACATATACTACCATGTCAGTATTGCAATTACACTACCCTGGGTAGTTTAGTGTTCTTTTGTAACTGTGTACATAAGGTCCGTCATTAATAAACTTGCAAATACTACATGTACCACACTTACCCATTCGTGAAATGTTACCATTAGTTGTCCCTACACCTCTTTCAAGTTGGAACCCCTACTGTTAATGAATATCCGTCTTGGACCCAGTACTTTTAAGTCTGAAGGAAATGCACTGTCCCATACTGTCTGGATAATGTTCTTAATTTTCATACCTGAATCATTATAATCCAACACCACTGCCATAGAGTTGTTAGTAAGTGTATTTAATCGCAGTGGTATTAGATGAACCAACAGTTCAATGTTGCTGGAGTATTACTTGAAAGAGGTGTAGGGACAACTAATATTTCATGAATGGGTAAGTGTGGTACATGTAGTATTTGCAAGTTTATTAATGACGGACCTTATGTACACATACAGTTGCAAAAGAACACTAAGCTGCCCAGGGTACTGTAATTGCAATACTGACATGGTAGTATATGTAGCCACCTGTCTATCATGTCAGGCATTTTACATAGGAATGACCATACGTAAACTAAGGCCAAGTATTTTGGAACATAACAGAAAACAAGAAGCCTACAAGTGCTTCATTTAACCACAGTAAGATGTGTGGCAATTACAAAAAGTTTATAGTTTTTGTCATTGACAGGGTGCCCAAAAAAGACATGGGAGGTGACGTTAAAACCTTACTAGAGATGAGATAATGTCTATGGCAGTTGCACCTGGATGCAACAAAAACACCAGGCATTAATGAAAACATTTCTATTGTGTTTTGAAACATAAATCCCAGTATATTTAACAGTTTGATTATATGTTTAACTTTCCTTGGACAAAGTATTCAACAAAGGGGTTTACATGAAACAGTTTATTACCATTTTTTCTGTTTTAAGATGTGGTTTTATCATAGTATTTCTTGTGCTGTTTTTTTTTTTTTTTTTTTTTTTTTTTTTTTTTTTTTTTTTTCTCCTTTGTAGCAGGGGCTGAATGGTTAATTGGATAATTAATTTTAATGGATGTTTTATATATTGGCTGATTGCCTGTTTAGGACTATAAAAGTCTTTTTTTTTTTTTTAGTGTAACTGACACTGAAGAAGCCCAATGTTATGGGTGAAAGCGCTAAGTCAGTGATTCTGCAATTACAACTAAGCTGTGGTTTTATCGAGTCACAGATCTTTTTATTCTTACTAATGTTAGTATTGTAGTTATGAGGTGGGATACTAAGCAGATGTCCTTCAAGAATGCAACTGCAGTCCTTGCATATGGGTTGTCCTGCCTCAAGCAGCCCTTCGGTCGGCCGGATTCCAAAGTCTGGGTCTGGCGTCGGCTGATGTCACCTCTTCCCCGACGTCATAGCGGCTGGGGTATAAAAGCATCAGTCGACACCATCTTCAGTCTTTCTTGCCGCGCAGTGCCCGAAGCAGAAGCAGTTCGCAAGTGCCGGTCGGTCAGCTCCTGTGTTTTCAGTCATCAAAAAGCTAAGTACCCCGTTGGGGAACCTTTTCTTGCCTCAGCCGATGCCAGATAAAACTGCAAAAGTTAACGGTTTGTCTTGTGGTAAATACCTCATAAGGACTTCCATTCTTACTGCCTTCCCTGCCTTGGCCCAGACCACAACATCTCGGCCTGTGCTTGCTTCAATAAGCGCACACTCAGGCGCCGGGCAGAATTTGCTGAAGACTTTTTTGGGGAAAATTACTCCTATATCATGCCGTCGGAACAACCGACAACACATTTCCAAAAAACGGAAGGACCGGGACCGACATTCTCGGCCCGCGAATTCCACCGACACCACGCCAAAACCTACCGCGGCATCAGTCTCCTTGGAGGCGGTAATTCAACCGCTCCAGACCAACGACACCGCTTTACCGCACACTTCGGTCCCGGAGGCTTCCCCGGTGACGGTTGTTGATTTTCTTCCTGAAACCGAAACCCAAGTTTTGCCTGACACCATACCGGTGGACAAAGTTACTCCTGCACGTGGGGCAGCTAGGCCTCCGGTGTTTGTCCATCAAGGCCTACACACGTGCTAAGGCTGCCAGCCAGGCTAAGTCTCACCCTCCTAAATCTTTTTCTCAGGGTCCCACTTCTGATAAACAGATCATGACTTTAGCTGCAGATCTTATTTCATTAATCAGAGGCTCTCAGGCTCATCCAGACAGGGGTTCTCAGCCGCCTGCAGACGAAAGGCCTAGGGTTGAGCAGACAGATACCTTTTCCTCAGATGAAGCCTCTGGCGACTCGGTTCATTCAGATTCCCAGGAAGAATCCTTCCAGGCCTATGAGGATTCTGATTCTGATGAATCTATCCCTTCTGCCTCTCCTCCTGAGGATATTTCTTTCGGGGAAATTCTCCACTCCATGAGAGAGCATTTTCAGTGGCAGGGCCAGGATTTCTCAGACTCCAGGAAAAGGCTTCGTACTTTCCTTAAGTTACCCCAGCACAGGCCTTTAGCTATTCCACTTGTGTTAGATGTATTGGATGATGTGTACTCAGACTCGAGTGCTTCTCCTGATGCTCTCCCCCCTGCTCCTGTCAAGCCAGACAGATATTACAGGGTTCCTGAAACTCATAAACATCTCTTTAAGGCCCACTCTGTTGATCTAGAAACTATTTCCCAGGGGCCCAAAGGAGTGGCCACTTCCACGGCCAAAAATCCTTTGCCCGCAGACAGGGAATCTAGGTCCCTGGAGAGGTAGGGCAAAAAAGTTTATACCTCAACCACCCTTGCCATGAGGGCACTTAACTGTCTTTTTCATATGTTTCAGTATCAGGATTTATTGATGGATGATTTGCAGAAAAAGTTAGCCTCTTGAGCCTTTAGATAGAAAGGCCTTGCAGGATTTGGTTCATAATATTCAGCAGGTTAGAAGTCATTTTCTTCAGTGTGGTTATGATGCATTGGAAGCTTCATGTAGGGCAGCTATGACAGGGGCTGTCATACGCAGACATGCTTGGTTGAAAGAACAGGCATTGCCAGATCATGTTAAAGTAAAGCTTCTAGATGCACCTCTGGAAAAACACGAGCTATTTGGTGCTAATGCTCAGAATGTGTTGAAATCAATTGAGGAAAAGGCTAAATCAGTACAAACAGTCAAAGATTTCCTCCAGGTTCAGCCACCAAGGTTCAGCAGGAATTGGCCTTCGAAGAATTGATCCTTTCCAGACACTGACAAGTTCCAAAGGGGAAAAAACGGGCGTGCTAGAGGGCAATACCGAGGCTCCTACAGGGGCCGCCAATGGCAACCGACTAATCAGAGAAGTGGCGCAGGGACTTCTACTGCTCCACAGGGACAATCACAATGACTTGACTTTGACACCGCCGAACAAGGCTCAAAGAGAAGCACCTTTAGGCGGAAAATTATCCTTATTTTCAAAAAATTGGCACGTTTTAACAAAGGACAAATGGATTCTAGACATAATAGACAAAGGTTACAGGTTCCACTTCCATACCTTGCCAACAAGACAAGGCATGCCAAACCTGCCACAAAATCAAAGGGCAGAGGCACTCGTACGTACAGGTTTCAAAGCTGCTACAAATCAAAGCAATAGAAAGGGTTCCTCCTCAGGAACAAGGCCAGGGATTCTACTCAAGGCTGTTCCTTGTTCCAAGAAAAGAAAAGCAATGGAGACCTATACTGGACTTGTCCGCTCTAAACACTTTTCTCATTGTGCCAATATTCAAAATGCTGACGTTACAGCAACTTCTTCCCATGCTGGGCAAGGGGTCTTGGCTGGTTACTCTGGACCTCAAGGAGGCATACCTGCATGTCTCAATCAGACACAGTTGCAGAAGATACCTCAGATTTCTTGCAGGGTCAGAGCATTATCAATTCTCAGCATTGCCTTTTGGCTTATCTACTGCGCCCAGAGTATTCACGAAATGCCTGGCATCAGTAATTGCACACTGCAGACTCCAGGGGATACAAATAATCCCTTACCTGGACGACTGCCTTGTACAAGCGGACAGCAAGCAAGCCTTGATAAACTTGAACTATGTCATTCACTTACTACAGGCTTTGGGATACACAGTCAACATTCAAAAATCAAGACTACTGCCATCCCAACAAATAATTTTTCTAGGAGCCAAACTGGACACAAACTCACAAATGGCTTTCCTCAGAGAAGAAAAACAAGAACAATTAACAGATTACTTCAAAAGCCTAGCAAAGCACACCCAGATGACTGCAAGGAAAATCCTGCAGGCCCTGGGTTTCATGGCATCTTGCATTCTTCTGATTCCACTGGCAAGACTACACATGAGAAAAATACAATGGTACCTAAAAAGTTTATGGTCTCAACACAGCCACAACTTAGAAGCAATTATTCCACTCATTCCATGTCTACAAAAGGAATTTTTGTGGTGGGCACAAGCAAGCCAGCTAAACAAAGGCATGTCTTTCAACAAACCTCAAACAAGCCAAACCATTACAACAGATGCCTCAAATCATGGATGGGGGGCGCACATGGAGGGCAGATGCATTCAGGGGCAATGGGCACCCCGGGAAGTGCATCTTCACATCAATCAAAAAGAGATGTTGGCAGTGATTCATGCAATCGAGGCCTTCGGAAAATTTCTTCAGCAAGGTCAACTGCTAATAGACGGACAACACCACTGTTATGTGGTATATAAACAAACAGGGAGGCACTCATTCTTACCCCCTCTGCAGGCTAACAATGACTCTTTGGGAAAAGGCCCTGAAACTGAACATACAGTTGCAATCCCAGTTTGTTCCAGGCAGGGACAATGTTCTGGCGGACAGTCTTAAGCAGAAACATCTTGGACCCGCACGAATGGATGTTGCATCCAGACATTTTTTCACAACTAACTCCTGCATGGGGGAGGCTGGACATAGACCTCTTTGCCTCACACCTCAATCATCATCTGCAGAAGTTCTGCTCGAGGACACACCATCCTCAAGCCTGGAGAATGGATGCTCTCTCCTTCAGCTGGAACTCTCTAACAATCTATGCATTCCCACCTCTACCATTAATGACCAAGGTGTTACTGAAGATCAAAGCAGAACAACCGAAAGGCATTTTGATAGCTCTAGACTGGCCAAGACAGCACTGGTATCCATTACTAAGGAGCATACCTCGCACCAAGCCGTGGCCCCTGCCTCAATGGCCTCTGCTTCTGACTCAGCACAATTACAGGACGTTTCATCCCAACCTGCAAACATTACAGCTGACAGCTTGGAGGATTCCATGACTTCTCCCTATATCTCTCTCTCCAAGAAAGTTCAAGAGATCTTACTGGAAGCATGCAGACCTTCCACCAGAAAAGCTTACTCAGCCAAATGGAATAGATTCAACATCTGGAATGCCAGCAAGGGTCAGGATGCATCAGTAATGAGCATCCCACAGATACTAGAATACTTGGCAGAAATGCTACATAATGGCCTTTCATATTCTTCCATAAAAATACATGCTTCAGCAATTTCAGCAAAATACAACAGTGATCCACCTGTGTTTTCACATCCTTTGCTAAGCCAGTTTCTAAGAGGGATTAAGAATATCAAAGTGCCTGCATGGGACCTCAACTTCGTGTTGGAAAACTTAACTCTCCCTCCTTTTGAGCCAGCAGCATCTTCAGAATTGCAATTTCTCTCCTGGAAAACAGTTTTCCTGTTGGCAATTACCTCAGCAAGAAGAGTCTCGGAGATACAGGCCCTCATGGCAGTACCTCCATTTCTCATTTCTCATCGGGACAGAGTTTCTTTAAGAACCAATCCTTCATTCATGCCAAAAGTGATATCCAGGGTGTCTCTAAATCAAGCAATTCACCTGCCTACCTTCCTTCCCAATCCTCAAAATAAAGGAGAAAAGCTGCTGCACACTTTGGACATACACAGACAATTGCGCTACTACTTGGACAGAACAAAGGCCAACAAAGTCTGACCAAATATTTGTAGCTTACGCTGCTGGAGTACAAGGAAAGGCAATTTCCAAACAAACAATTTCAAAATGGATTGGACACTGCATCATATTCTGTTACTCTTTCCATGGAAAAGGTGTGCCAGCCAATATCAGGCCACACTCCACCAGAGCTATAGCCACCTCCACAGCCTTTCTAAGAGGGGTGGCTACAAAGGACATTCTAGAAGCTGCTACATGGAGCTCCGTGCATACATTTTCCAAACACTACAACCTGCCTTTTTATTCCAGATCCCGAGCAGGCTTTGCTTCGGCAGTCCTGCAGGGCATTTTAGCTACACCATCTTTATCTTAGATCCTACCACCCCCAGCTTGGCTATGGTATTCAACCCATATGTAAGGACTGCAGTTGCATTCTTGAAGGACATCATACAGTTTTGTACCTATCATAAATGTAGATGTCCGATAGATATGCAACTGCAGTCAGGTTTTCCCTCCCTCCTACCCCTCTGTAAATTATCCTTTTTGGGTCCACTCCCCCTTTTCCAAATTAGCTGGGGAAATCTGTTATGGTGTATCTGTTTATTACTGTTGTGCATGTCTGGAATTTTTTATCCAGTCTCTAATTTTAGCCTTCCTTGGAGGGCATCTGGGGCAAGAAACACTGAAGAAGATGGCGTCGACTGATGCTTTTATACCCCAGCCGCTATGACGTCGGGGAAGAGACGACATCAGCCGACTCCGGACCCAGACTTTGGAATCTGGCCGACTGAAGGGCTGCCTGAGGCAGGACAACCCATATGTAAGGACTGCAGTTGCATATCTATCGGACATCTACATTTATGGTAGGTACAAAACTGTACTATCCAGAGACAATTTTGTATATATAGCGGTCATAAAGTTTAGAAGAGAGGAGTGTTAACATGCAGTCTGTCTCCAGCTAGATATACAGCTCCGACACTAGTAAAATATTTAAGGTAGTGGTGAAGGCTGGTTGTGAGGCATAGGATTCATGGTGAAGGCTGGTTGTGAGGCATAGGATTCATGGTGAAGGCTGGTTGTGAGGCATAGGATTCGTGGTGAAGGCTGGTTGTGAGGCATAGGATTCGTGGTGAAGGCTGGTTGTGAGGCATAGGATTCGTGGTGAAGGCTGGTTGTGAGGCATAGGATTCGTGGTGAAGGCTGGTTGTGAGGCATAGGATTCGTGGTGAAGGCTGGTTGTGAGGCATAGGATTCGTGGTGAAGAGAAGTAGTTTAACAATATGTCAAGCTGAAGATAAGTGGCTTTCACCCTGGAGATGCACAGGAGCAAATCTGATTTGATAGGCGAAGATTAAATGAGTTCACATTCTCAATAGATTTGAGTGGTAGTGACGTGTTCCCATAGTTTTAGCTACACTATATGTATATAGTCATCTGTAGTATTAAATGTATGGCTGCAGTGATTAGCTCCCCCCCCCCCAATTTAAAATACTGTTGAGGGAGTAGTGTTAATTTAAGGGCTGGGCAGTTTTTATCTTGTAGAGAAGTCTGTATTAGCTGAGAACTAATTAGGTCATGTGGTTGTTCTAACCAGTTTAATTCTTTGAGTGCTAGGTAGTGCTGTGTTCTACTACAGTTTAACTGCAGATTTGGGTGTTTTAACACTGCTGAAGTTTGGACAGTTGAGGCATCAAGGTTAGTGAAGATTGATGCAGCATGGAGGAGAGATGGCAGTAAATTGTCGAGGCTCACCCAGACTCTGCTAAACTTTGCTGTGAGGGAAACGTTGGTTTGCTTTTTATTTGTTGTATTTTGTATTGGTTTATTGCCTTTTTATATTTTGAGTGCTGTGATTTGTTTTCTTTACCTTGTGTTTTGCTTGTGTTCTGCTTTTAACTGCACATTAAAACTTCAAAAGACACCACAGCTCTGTTTCTTGTGAGTCGTGCAGAAAATTTTCCCCACCCTGTCACCGTCATGTTCTTAAATACCACGGTCTTTCTAGCTGCCTGCCTCTTATGTTAATTTGACCATATATCTCATTTCCTCTCTGCTTTCACTGGCTTGTGTGAGTAAGCACAAAATTATTTTGTGAAATCGCGCCCCTTCATCTATTTAAATTTATTGGCCATTCTACTGTATTCCATAGTACTGGAATACAAATCAATCTATCTTGCTGTTTTAAAAATAGTGACTCTCCACTAAAACTTAACTTTTTAGACAGGTAAAACTTAAGTTACCTACTTTCACATCTAACTTCTCTAGTGCACATTGCAGTGTTTAGGATAAACCATTTTTTTTTTCTTACCTTTAAGCATCCCTGTACTGCAGTGGTGGTGCTGCGGTAGCGTTGTCTCCTCACAGCAAGACGTTGTGCCGTTCGATTCTCAGCTAGAGCGTCTTCTCTGTGGAGACGTGCGTGAATGGGCGTACCTTCGTTGAAGGTTGTGCGTCAGGGCTGGCAAACTCTGCACGTAAAAATCTACTGCCAATCATTAGTGGACCGGAGTTTCGCTGTGGCGACCCCTAACCGGGAAAAGCCAAAAGACACAAACCTTTAAGCATCCCTGTGACTAGTACTTGCTCTAATACCTGCTGGAAAGCACTAGGAAGCCTTAAACTGATGCAAGCATTCATCTCTCCTTATTAATATGGAGAAATTAATCATAGGCACTAAACGGCCTATAATCGCAAAGTACCTTGCTAAGGTAAGGGAAAAAAGCTCCTGTACTTAAAAAGCACCAAACCAGGCATGTTAAACGGTCAGCTTTCATTAATTTCTCCTGTCCACCTGGTGAGTCTGGGCATACTGGGGCAATGCAGCAATTGTCTCATGTACACAGACAACCCTCTCCTCCTACCACCCAACACTACAACCTGTGAGATGCACTTACATAGCCAAACTGGAAGCAACACTCTCTCCACCCACGATTGTGCTAGACAGTCAAGAGGAGAAGGTTAACACCCGCACTAGACCTCAAGCAACACATAACCCTTCTAAACTCACACCACCAACACCCAAACATAGCAACACTAAATCCACATAAGTGAAGGCCCTTAACTGTAACCTACCCAACCAACAAGTACCTCCGAAGCTGAAAAGCAAAAACACCAATCACAACCAAAGTGTCACATAGCTCACAACACCAGTGTGCCACCCAGCAACAGCCCCTAAGGCAAGACAACTTACCTAACACTTTAGTCATAGGTGACTCTATAGTCAGGCACACTGATGTCCCACTCACCAGGCTGAACAAGGAAAATATTAGTGAGCTGCCTGTCGAGTGCCAGGATCCGCCACATAACTCGTGCACTCTAGTCACTCCACAACAAGTACAAATATGACTCTGTCATTCTCCATGTTGGAGTGAATGACTTGAGACGTACCTCCCTGGACTACATGAAGAGACATGGAAGAGCTCTGATCATGTGGCCAAGGCAGGTATGACCCTAGCCCTGAGTAGTATCTTGCCTTCGCCCAGAATGATACCACAGTATAAGGACAAAATTATTGACTTCAACAATTGGCTAAGCTTCTGGTGTCATTCAAAGGAGATCCAGTATCTGTCTGCCTGGGACGACATGATCGGACCACAACGCTTTGCCAGAGATGGTCTGCACCTGTCGCCCCTGGGATTCAGGTTGCTGGCTAAGCCTCTTGCCACCCCGGTAGTGCCTTTTTTAGGCAAAGTTCAAAGGACAAAACCTTAACGGTTACAACCATGCAAAATCTGAAGGTAATGCTACTCAATGCTAGAAGTCTAAACCTCAAAATGCACTCTCTCGAGGCACTCCTAAAAATGGAGAACATTGATTATCTGTGCAGTAACTGAGACCTGGTTCTAGGCTCGAGAGAGCACCCCCTACAGTACCAGGCTACAACTCTTACCACACTTTTTTCGGCTACCAAACAAGGATCGAAACACTAAAGGTAGAAGAGTATCCATATTCACCAAGGATATTCACACCACCAGGTTAGTTGCCCAACACAATGTGTCTAAAATTCTCCAGGTGCAACTAACACTAGGTAAGACAGCAATCCAAATTGTAGCTTGCTACAGATCCCCCACCATGCCCCAAGATTCTTACTACACCTTTCTAAACATACTGGAAAATAATATACAACCAAACACCCTAATACTGGGTGATTTCAATTACCCTGCCATTAACTGGGAAAACTACTCGTGCACCAACACGTTTGCCCAGCGGTTCTTGGAATTCATAAATTCCAATGCCCTGGATCAACTAATCCATAGTCCCACCAAGGGCTTCAATATCCTAGACCTGGTCATTACCAACATGACAAATCGATGCTCCACACCTATGGTCACCCCCTCGGTCAGGTCAGACCATAAGCTAATCACCCTTAACATCCACATCCCACCCCCACCCCTCAGTAAGGAAACCTCCATAAACTTCTCCAAGGCCAACTTCATGCTACTAAAGTCAGAAGTTACAAACTTCATGACACCCATGCAGACGGGAACTGAAAGTTCGACTGAATCCTACACTAAGGCACTGTACGAGCACATCCACTCATGCATAAATCGTGCCATACCCAAATAGAACCAAGATGCCCTCCTCCAAAAAAAGGAAGCTAATCTGGTGGTCTACTGCCATAAACCCATTTTACAACAAAAGAAAAACTGTTGCAGAAAAGAGGAAAATCCCACGATGCAAAAAACTCCCTTACCAACCTCAGTAAGAAGCTGAGATCCCTCATAAACTCCAAAGCTAGTTACGAAAATAAAATTGCCAAAGATTCCAAAGACTACCACAAGGCATTCTATAACTATGTCAAGAATCTAAATGGCAAGGCTCAGATCTGCTCTGAGCTACAACAGAATGGCATTAAATATACTGATCCCAAGGATATTGTCAATATCCTGGCAGATCGATTCAGTGCCAACTTCACCCCCAAAATGGCCCATCTCAGTACTGGAAGATGCCACATTCCGGTAATAACTGCCACACAGGTAAAAAAAAAAAATGCACTCCAAAGCTAAGCTAAGAATACAGCATCCATGGGACCAGATGACATCCCGGGCTGTGTACTACATAAACTACAAAATGAACTGGCACCTCACCCAAGTGCCATGTTTAATCATACCCTCACTTCAGGCTTCGTGCCCACTGAGTGGTGCACAGCTACAGTTATCCCACTCCACAAGGGGGGAGCCACCTTGGATCCCGGGAACTACTGCCCCATCAGTCTGACGAGCCTGATCTACAAGGCCATGGAACGTATTATGGAATTTATAAACAAAGACAAACACTGGACCCCACCCAGTTTGGGTTCGTGAAGGGCCGGTCATGTCTCCTGAACCTTATTGACTTCGAATCAGTCTCCAGAGCCGTGTATGAGGGTAAGGCAGTCCACACAGCCTATCTGCACCTCACCAAGGCATTTGCCACCATCCCCCACTCTGGAATCATAGATAAACTTACTAAGCTGGGCATTAATCCCTACATCACTCGATGGGTTGCCAGCTGGCTTACTGACAGAACCCACACACTAAAAGTAGCTGACTCCAAATCCAGGTAAGTGGAGTACCTCTGGGTTCAGTCCTTGGACCTCTCTTGGCATCTACTTCTCTGAAGTACAGGCCAACACTAAGGGACTGTGGCTAACCAAGTTTGCAGATGACTGCAAACTGGGAGCCATTATTGAATCCCCAAATAATGTGGATACTCTACAAAAGGGCCTTACAGAAACAGATGCTTGGTGCCAGAGGCATGGGCTCAAGCTCAATGCCAAGAAATGTATAGTTATTCCCTTTGGGGAAAAAACATGTACCCATGAATTATCACATAGGTGGCAGTACACTAAACACCGAAAGTGTGATGAGACCTCGGGACACAGGTGAACAGTGGTCTCACTTTCAATAACCATATCACCAAAACAGTCAGGAAATCCTTCTATGTGGCACACCTTATCACTAAGGGCTTTTCATCCAGAAAAAAGGAAGTCATTGTCCCACTCTACTCATCCCTCATTAGACTCATTATAGAATACAACGCCCCATTTGGTATGTACCTCTCAAGACATCTGCAACAATTGTAAAGGCCGCAGAAATACTCCATTAAAAGAATCACAGGCCTAAAGCAGATGTCCTATGGTGACCGCCTTAAAAAAAAACTCCAGCTATACGTCGTATATAGTCTACTCCAAGGCGATCTGCTTAACATACAAGTCCATGTCAAACGCAGAGCTGTTGGACATGCTACACTTAAAGTAATCCCAATCTGTCAGAGCCACACGCATCAAGGATCTAAATCTTATCACAATAAACAAAACATGCTGGAGGGATAGGTTCCTGACCCAGACACTCCCCAGACTCTGGAATAGACTGCCCATACATGTCAAGCAGAGCGCCTCTTTGGCCCTCTTCAAAAGCAACCTTGATTGGATGGGAGAAAGGAAATTCACGCCGGGGATCACGTCAGTCGCCCTGCTAGACAGGGGTCCAGGGAAGTAAATAATGTGGGAAGAAATAGCCAGGGAATTGATATGGCTTGGCTTGTATAGGCCCTAGGGCCGATAGCCTAGTACCAACCTATGAACCTATTGTCTTCTGGCTGTGTCTGAAATAGGTGTTTATTCTGTATAAAGTATTGGGTATTTAATTTATTTACTTTTAAAACACTTGTGATACATAATGGTCAGAGTTCAGCTGTCCACCTGTGATAACACTCTGAATTTTAGTGCAGTGTACTTTCTTTGTAAAGGTGTTTGCAGAAACAATAGTAAATACTGTTGCTTTGATAGAGATGTTTTGGGATAAAAATCAGTTTATAAATTAGTTTTTGATTTTAGTCCATGTTTCAGTAATTAATTGTTCTGTAAGGTCCTGGAGTGTGAAAAGGGAGTTCTGGCAATTCATACTGGGGTCAAGTCATCCGAGTATTGTAGGATAGCTTTTTGTAGCCGTGTAGAAGTCCTTGATGAATGTTAAAGGGTGGGGCCTAGTACAGATCCTTTGTGGGGCACAGTATAGATCCTTGTGGAGGCACCAGTAGTTACTGACATAGAAGTTTTTTCCATTTCACTTCAGTGTTGGTCAATGGTTCTGTAACTACCTCACAAATGAGTTGTGAATGGTTAAGCCCCGATGAGAGTTTATGTAAGAATCTCTGAAAGACTGGTGTCCAAATCTTGTCTAGGAAGATGGAAACTAGGTTTCCTGCATTTCCATTAGTGTTAACAGGATTAACAAAATTCAACAAAGCTGTAGATGTACTGTGATGACAGAATCCATGATGGGTTGAAGACTGAAGCTGGTTATGTATTAGATGGTTCAGAAGTTGCATATCACTAAATTTTTTGCAATATCTTTGGTAGGGGAGAAAAAATGGCATTTGGCCTGTAGTTTGATCTGTATTGATTCTGCCCTTGTACATTGAAGTATTGAATGACTTTTTTTTTTTTCTCCATAGCAAGGGGACTTGAACCATATCAGAAAACAATGCATCAGAACTGAGTCTGTATATGCAATAGCTGCTGTTTGAGATATTCGCCACGTTGATTGTCCAAAGCAGTTATAGTAGGCTTTAAGCTTGGGATTTTTTTATGGTATCTGTAGGAACTGATTGGAAAGTGAAATACTGAATGAGTCAAAGAAACTTTTATCAAAGAAACTTTGTCATTTAGGAAACACAAGTGAAACTTAAACAAAATTTCAAGTTTCAGCTCTTTTACAGGAGAAAACAAATACAAAAAGACAGACATGATAGTTATTGAAGAATAAACAAATAACTATGGTACAAAACTAAATGTCTACGTAGCTGTCGCACATGCTTGTACACTATTTATTACATTGGACAACACTGATTATCAAGTAATTAACACATGAAAAGTACACTATACACAGAGGTGAGATTGGGTGATGTTGCACATAAGGAAGTGACTGGAATTGCACTTAAATGGGAATATATTAATTTTAGCATGCAATAACATGCAATAAATAGAATTACTGTATGGTGAGGGAAAAAAAGAATGAGCGCATAACTAGTTTTAATACATCCACATTTATGTCTGCATTAATGAGTCTTATTGCAGTTGGATAAAAACTGTTCATGAATCTGGAGGTCCTGCAGCTGATACTCCGTAACCTTCTAACAGAAGCAATATTAGTGAACCTCACCCAACGTATTTTTGAAGTGTCAACCAGTATTTTGCGGGACCTCTTTTTACATCTCGGTTCAAAGAGGTCCTGTAAGGTAGGAAGACTAGTGCCCATGATCTTTTCTGCTGTTCTTGTTCTTTGCAGCTTCTTCCTTTTGGCCATTGTGCTTTTACCGAACCATGCAGTGCAGTTGCTGGTGATAATGCTCTTGATGGCTCCTCTGTAGAAGGTAATCGGAGCATTCATAGGTTTGGTTTTTCTCAGCCTTCCTAGGAAGTGTAGTTGCTGGTGGGCTTTTTTAATTAGCTGGCCTGTGCTTTTACTCCAAGAAGGATCCTCTGTATGTATGTACCCCCAGGAACTTTGTAGTTTGGACTCTCTCCACTTCTTCACCATTGATCTTGAGGGGCAGGTGCACGGCAGAGCTATTTCTGAAGTCAATTTCTTTTGTTTTATTGTGTAAGGTTGAGTAGGGACATGAAGAGTTCAGTCACCTGGTTAGTCAGTGACTCTACTGTCTGTATAAAGTGGGTATTGACTTGGTTGGCTATGGTATTTCATTTTTTGTTTGGGTGTGTAGCTTGTCCTGGATTTGTTTATTGATTTGAGGACTAGCAGTTTTTGATTTGGTATATGTTGGTTGAGTAATATGTTTTCTTATCTTTCATGGTATGTTATGTTGGGTTTCTTAGTTGTCTATTTGCCAATAAAGTAGGAGCTGTTTTACTTTTTGTCCAGATCTACCAGGTTTTATCTTCATTTGCTAAGGATGAGATCACTCAACAGAGCAGAAAAAGGCAAATTCCACTATTGGCGAAGTTAGTTTTGCTGAGTAGCATTCACACATTTTATGTTCAGCAAAACTAACTTCACCAATTTGACATGTTCCCCCATTAGGAACCTTGCACCAGACAAATATAACTATAGAGTGGTAGTTGTGCGTCTGAGGTTGAATGACTTTGGGTAGAAATCCCTGTGGGAGATGCAGAGAGACCTTTCCAAGCTCTGTCTCACAAATGTAGGCAAGACCCTGATACTGAGCAGAATCTTCTGTAATCCCCTAATGATGTGGTGCAAAGAAAAGGCTATTGGCTTCATAAATTGGCTAAATAAGTGGTGTCATTCTAGGTGAGATCCAGTATGTCAGCATGGAAAAAGGTGCATGACCATTTTAGTTGTTTTTCAAGGAATGGTCTGTAGCTTTTTTTTTTTTTTTTTTTTTTCCAAAGGTTTCTAAATAGCTAAAATTCTTTTTGCCCCATAGTACCAATTTTAAGACAAAGTTCAGTTAATGAACATTCCAGTGTAGCAAATATACCTGTATCAAAACAGGATGAAATTATGGTGGCTTTGTTCATTGCCAGAAATCTAAACCACAAGCTCTCTGACCCTGAGGTAGCCATATTATGAGTAATCATTGAAACATAGTTTAAATGCCCAGAAAGCACCATCTCCATACTTGGGTTTGGAATGCAGTTCACCAGACAAATCAAACTGGAAAGAAACCAGAGATTCCTAAGGTACCAGAAAAGACTTAAAGCACTGTCCCTCTTTGGTGTCTTATAGGCTCTTCAGATGAGATCTGTGTCTTGCCTTCTGAGCAATTAGAAACCTAGTAGTCCAGGATCTCTTATAGATTCATAGTTGTGTACTAGGCTAATGGCCTTGGAGCCTTTACAAGCCTAGCCCATAGGATTACCCTGGCATCATGCCACCTGACCTTAGTTCCCAGTGCCTCTGTCAAGTAGAGCCACTGGGGTGATTCCCGCAGTGAATTTTCTATTTCCCATCCACTCATCAAGATTACGCTTGTAGAGGGCCAGTGAGGTACTCTATTTGACATGTATGGGAAGTCTATTCCATAGCATGGGCAGTCTCTGGGTTATGAACCTGTCTTTCCAGCATGTTCTGTTGATTGTGGTAATGAGGGTGAGGTCTCTGGAGCGTCTGGTGTGGAGGGATTGGGATTTCTTTATATGTAACATTTCTAATAGAGCTGGGTCACACATGGCCTTGTAAGTCAAGTAGAGATCACCTCTAAGTAGGCAATATGAGACTGAGAATAGTTGGGACTTATTTGAGTCTGTCCATATAGGACAAGTGTTTAAGGGCTACAACCATCTTTCTGAGGTACTTTGTGGCCTCTCCAGTTGTTGCAGGTATCTAGTGAGGTACATGCCAAATGGGGCATTGTACTCTGATTGGCCTAATGGAAGAATGGAGGGAGACAATTACATCTTTCTTCCTGGATGCAAAACCCTTAGTAATGAGATGTGCCACATGGAAGGACTTTCTGATCACAGTGGCAATGTGGTGGTCGAAAGAGGTTGCTGTCAGACTGTGTTTCCAGATCTCTTATAACTCCTTCTGTGTTCAGTGGACTACCATTGATGTGGTAATTGATGGGAACCAGGTTTTTCCAAAAGGAAGTGACACATTTTTTGGCATTGAGCTTAAGGCCATGGTTCTGACACCAGTAGTCTGTCTCTGTGAGGCCTTGTAGGATGTCACCATCACTTTGGGAGTTGATAATAGCTCCCAACTTGAAATTGTCTGCGAATATTGTCGGCCAGTTTTCCTTCTTGTTGGCCTGGACTTCAGAGAAGTAGATACCAAACAGGAGAGGACCCAGGACTGAACACTGTGGGAATCCACTCGTGACTGGTTGGCAGTCTGACTTGGAGTCACCTGCTTTCACACTGTGGGTTCTATCTGTGAGCCAGTTTGCAACCCCCCCCCTAGTGATAGGGGTTGATGCCTAGCTTATTGAGTTTTTCTATGATTCCTGGGTGGGGAATGGTATCAAAGGGATTGGCCAGATCAAGGTAGGCTGTGTGAACCATCTTGCCTTTATCCACAGCTCTGGTGACTGACTCAAAGAAGTCGACCAAGTTGAGCAGGCATGATCTACCCTTCACAAAACCAAACTGTGTAGGATCCAGAGTTTGGAGATTCCCTATATCCTTGTTTATTAGGTCCATGATGATGCATTCCATAGCTTTGCATATCGGACTCATTAGGCTAATGGGGTGATGGTTCCCAGGGTCTGTAGTCGCTCCTCCTTTGTGGAGAGGGATGACTAGCAGTGTGCCATTTGGTAGGGACAAAGCCTGAGGTGAGGCTGTGATTGAACAGGGCACACAAGTGAGGTGTCAGTTCACATAGAACACCTCCAGGGTATTGTCCGGACCCATATAAGCTGTATTCTTGGCCTTGGACAGTGCTGTTTTAACCTGTGCAGAAGTAATACTGGGTGTCTGGCAGTCTACTGTTAATGTGATGGGTCCTTTGGGAGGGGAGAGAGGGGTAAAGTTGGCACTGAATCTGTCTGCCAGTATATTGTTAATATCTGTTGGCTCTGTATAGGAGGTACCATTGTGCAGTAGCTCAGAGCAAAACTGGGAAATGCTATGGAGATTCTTTGCATAACTATAGAAGGCCTTGTGGCTAACTATAGAAGGCCTGCTGACTTTACTATCTGCTGCAATTCTGTTTTCATAGCTAGCTTTAGAGGATTTGATGAGGAATCTTAACTTTTTGTTGAGGCTAAGGAAGATTTTCCAGTGTTGAGAGCTCACCTTATTCTGCATCAGTTTCCTCCTCCTCCTCCTGTTGTAGAGTTATGGCAGGGGACCACCAGATTGGCTTCCTATTTTTGGAGGAGAGCATCTTGGTTCTGTTGGGTATGGCTAGATCCTTGCATTTGTGTACGTGTCCGTACAGTGCATTGGTGTATGATTCGGCAGTCATGCAACTGTTCTCCCTTTGCAAGGGTGCAGTGAAGTTAGCCACCTCTGTTTTTTGGAGCCCAAAGTAAGCTTTGGTGAAGTTTTTCGTGGTGGTTACCTTTGTGGGGGGGGTGGGAGGGATGTGGTTTTCCAAGGTGATTAGTTTTGGATCTAACCAGGGGGGAGTTGACTTGGTGTAGAGCAACGGTCGCACATGTTACTAATGACCAGGTCAAGGATGTTGCTTCCTCTAGTGGGGGTAAGAACGAGCTAGTCCTGGGCATTAGAATTAATGAATTCTAATGCAAAGGTTGGGCAAGTGTATTGGTACATGAGTAGTTTTCACAGTTAATGGAGGGGTAGTTGAAGTCACCCAGTATGAGAGTGTTAGGTTGGACCCTAATATTCTCCTCCAGGGTGTTTAGGAGTGTGGAGTGCGAGTCTTGGGACATGGTTGGGGACCTATAGCAGGCTACAACCTGAATTGTTGTCTTACCCGATATTAGCTGCACTTGAAGTATCTGTGTTATGTTGGGCTACCAGTCTGGAGGTGTGCGCATCCTTTATGAATATGGAAACACCACCACCTTTGGAGCTTCGGTCCAAGTTCTGGCGCTGAAAGGTGAGGAATGAGTTATGGACTGGTAGTGCAGGGGTGCTTTCTGCTGCCTTGAACCAGGACTCTGTTGCAGCACAAATGTCTATGTTCCCCATTTTAAGGCGTGCTTTGAGCAAGTGCATTTTGAAATTGTCTACTAGCATCGGGCAGCATGACTTTCAGATTGCATTTGTTTGTAGCTGTTACGGTGGTAATTTGGTCTTTTGAACACCGTCTAAAAGGCACTATAGGGGGTGGCAAGAGCCTTGGCAGGATCCAGAAGCCCAGGGATGACCGATGCAGGCCATCTCTGACAAAGCATCGAGGTCTGTCAATCATGTCATCCCAGGCAGATAATGGATCCCTTTAGAATGACACCAGAAACCTAACCAATTGTTGAAATCAGTCATTTTCTGTTTGTACTGTGGTATCCTTCTGGGTGATGGTAGGATGTTGCTCAAGGCTAGGGACATACCCGCCTGGGCTACATAATCGGACCTCCTCCATGTCTCTACATGTAGTCTAGGGAGGTACATCTCATGGCATTCACAGCCACATGTACAATGACCGAGTTGTATTTGTATCTGTTGAGGGACCTGAGTGCATGCATTATGTGGTGGATCCTGTTACCTGAGAGGGAGCTGACTGTTACTTTCTTCTTATTCAACTTTCTTCTTATTCAACATAGTGAGTGGGACATCAATGTGTTTCACTATTGAGTCACCTATGACTAGTGTGTTGGGCATGCTGTTTTGCCTTGGGGGCTTTGAGTGACATGCTGTTTAGGAGAGTTGTCTCGTGATTAGTGTTGTGGTGGTAGAGTGTGTTTATGCCTTGTTGATCTCTGCTGTTAGGATAGATTTTTATTGAGAGCCTCCACAAAGGTGGGGGTGTGGTTTGTGTTTTTATGTGAAGGCAGTGCTGGTGTGTGTTTTGGAGGGCTGTGTTCCATGTGGTGTGGTGCAAGTGTTGACCTTCTCCTCTAGCCCAGCTTTTCTGGTCTTGGCTGGAGAGTGCGTGGCTTCCAATTTGGATATATAAGTGCATCTCTCGCAAGTCTGTGTGTTGGGAGGCAAGAGGAAAGGGTTGTCTGTGTACATGAAGCAGTTGCTACATTGCCTCAGGATGCCCAAGTTCACCAGGTTAATAGGAGAAAGCACAGGGAACTGACCTTTAGACATGCCTGGAGGGGTGGGCATTAAGTACTGAAACTGTGTACTTGTAGAATGTTTAGCGCTGGTAGCACTTTTGTGTGCTACAAAAGTTCATACAAGTTCCACAAACAGTTCTACAGATAGCAGAAACAGAGCTATAGACTGCCTCTCCATGTCAAGCAGAGTGCCTCACTAGCCATCTTTAACAGGAACCTGGACGACTGGATGGGAAACAGAAAATACACCCCTGGAACCCACCTGTGTCCCTGCTGAACAGGGGAAACAGGTGCTGACTTTTTGGGAACATGGGCAAAATTCTTGGCTAGGCTTCTAAGGGTCTCCAGTCCAATAGCCTAGTGTCAGCCTATAGCCATGGGAGGGTTGGCTTTGACTTTTATTCTGATTAGGGATATTGTGTTTAAAAGATCTAGGAAGTCTTGACTGAACTATGAGACAGCATCATCTGAGGACAATTATGAATTTTTTCCACTAAAGTGTCTTCATGAAAATTATCATATTTTCTTACCAGGCTGTAATGTGTTTGGGACTTCTGCTTTGGTCCCTTTTATAGTATAGATTGGCAAGTGATCATTTAGGCTGTCTGACGGTTCCATGGGATAGTATTGTTCATAGGCTGGTACTAGGCTATCGGCCCTAGGGCCTGTACAAGCCTAGCCAGACAATTCCCCGGATATTTCTTCCCACAATATTTACTTCCCTGGACCCCTGTCTAGCAGGGTGATTGATGTGATCCCGGGGTGAATTTTTCCCATCTCCCATCCAATCGTCAAGGTTCCTTTTGAAGAGGTCCAAGGAGGCGCTATGCTTGACATGTATGGGCAGTCTATTCCAGAGTATGGGGAGTCTCTGGGTCAGGAACCTATCCCTCCAGCATGTTTTGCTCATTGTGATGGCAAGATTTAGATCCCTGGAGCATGTGGCTCTGAGGGATTGGGGTTTATTTTAAGTGGAGCATGTCCAACAGCTCAGGGTTTGACATTGCCTTGTATGTTAAGCAGAGATCAAAAAAGATCGCCTCTGAGTAGACTATATGCCACAGAGTATAGCTGGAGTTTTTTTAGACTGTCAGCATAGGGCATCTGCTTTAGGCATGTGATTCTTTTAGTGAGGTATTTCTGCACCTTTTCAGCTCTTGCAGGTGTCTTTAGAGGTACATACCAAATGGGCGTTTTACTCTATAATGGGTCTAATGAGGGATGAGTACAGTGGGACAATGACCTCCTTTTTCCTGAATGAAAAGCCCTTCTTGATGAGGTGTGCCACATAGGATTTCCTGACTGTGTTGTGGTGACGTGGTTATCGAAGGTGAGACCACTGTCCACCTGTGTCCCGAAGTCTCTCATCACACTTTCGGTGTTTAGTGTACTGCCACCTATGTGATGATTCATGGGTACATGTTTTTTTCCCAAAGGGGATAACTATACATGTCTTGGCATTAAGCTTGAGCCCATGGCTCTGGCACAAAGCATCTGTTTCTGTAAGGCCCTTTTGTAGAATATCCACATCATTTGGGGATTCAATAATGGCTCCCAGTTTACAGTCATCTATAATTTAGTAATGTTGGCCTGTACTTCAGAGAAGTAGATGCCAAACAGCGGTCCAAGGACTGAACCTTGAGGTACTCCACTTGTCTGGAGCTGGTTTTGGAGTCTGCTACTTTTACAGTCTGGGTTCTGTCAGTAAGCCAGTTGGCAACCCATTGAGTGACGTAGGGATTTATGCCCAGCTTAGTAAGTTTATCTATGATTCCAGAGTGGGGGATGGTGTTGAAGACCTTGGCGAGGTCTAGATAGGCTTTGTGGACTGCCTTACCCTCGTCCACAGCTCTGGTGACAGATTCAAAGAAGTCAATCGGGATCAGGAGACGAGATCAAACCTTCACAAACCCAAGCTGGGTGGGGTCCAGTGTTTGAAAGTTGCCAATGTCTTTGTTTATAAGTTCCATGATAATGTGTTCCATGTCCTTGCAGATCAGGCTCGTCAGACTGATGGGATGGTAGTTCCTGGGATCCAAGGTGGATCCCCCTTGTGGAATGGGATAACTATAGCTGTGTGCCACTCAGTGGGCACAAAGCCTGAGGTGAGGCTATGATTAAACATGACACTTAGGTGAGGTGCCAGTTATTTTGTAGTTCATGTAGTACACAGCCCGGGATGTCATCTGGTCCCATGGATGCTGTATTCTTGGCTTTGGAGAGTGCTACCTGTGTGGCCGTTCTTACTGGAATTTGGCAATCTTCCAGTATTGAGATGGGCCCTTTAGGGGGTGAGAGGAGGGTGAAGTTGGCACTAAATCGATCTGCCAGGATATTTGCAATATCCTTGATCAGTATATTTAATGCCATTATGTTGTAGCTCGGAGCAGATCTGAGCATTGCCATTTAGATTCTTGACATAACTAGAGAATGCCTTGTGGTTGTCTTTGGAATCTTTGGCAATTTTATTTTCGTAACTAGCTTTGGAGGATTTCGAGGTATTTCAGCTTTTTACTGAGGCTAGTAAGGGATTTTTTGCATCCTGGGATTTTCCTCTTTTCTGCAACAGTTTCTTCCTTCTGTTGTATAGTTAGTTTATGGCGTGGGACCACCAGATTGGCTTCCTTATTTTGGAGGAGAGTGTCTTGGTTCTATTTGGGATGGCACAATTCATGCCAGAGTGGATGTGCTCGTACAGTGCCTTGGTGTAGGATTCAGTAGTCTAACTTTTAGATCCCGTCTGCATGGGTGTTATGAAGTTTGTCACTTCTGACTTTAGTGGCATGAAGTTGGCTTTGGAGAAGTTTTTTTACAGAGGTTTCCTTACTGGGATTGGGGGTGGGATGTGGATGTTGAGGCTGATTTGCTTATGGTCAGACTTGACCGATGAGGGGGGTGACCACTGGTGTGGAGCATCTAACTCCCATGTTGGTAATGACCAGGTCTAGGATATTGGAGCTCCTGGTGGGACAATGGATTAGTTGATCCAGGGCATTGGAATTTATGAATTCCATGAACAGTTGGGAAAAGGTGTTGGTACCAGAGTAGTTTTCAGTTAATGGCAGGGTAGTTGAAATCACCCAGTATTAGGGTGTTTGGTTGTATCTTAATATTTTCCAGTATGTTTAGAAAGGTGTAGTGAGAATTTTGGGGCATGGTGGGGGATCTGTAGCAAGCTACAACTTGGATTGCAGTCTTGCCTAGTGTTAGTTGCACCTGGAGAATTTCAGATTCATTGTGTTGGGCAACTAGCCTGGAGGTATGAATATCATTGGTAAATGTGGACAACTCCTCCAAAGTTTCGGTCTTGGTTTGGTGGCTGAAAAGTGTGGTAAGAGTTGTAGCCTGGTATTGGAGGGGTGCTCTCTGGAATCTTGAACCAGGTCTCCGTTACTGCACAGATATCGATGTTGTCCATTTTTAGCAGTGCCTCAAGAGAGGGTACATTTTGAGGTTTAGATGTCTAGCATTGAATAGCATTACCTTCAGATTTTGCATGCTTGTATCGTTTACAGTGGTGATTTTTGTCCTTTGAACCTTGCCTAAAAAAGGCACTTTTAGCCAGTAACCTGAATCCCAGGGGTGACAGGTGCAGACCATCTCTGGCAAAGCATAGTGGTTTGTCGATCTGAATCCCAGGGGTGACAGGTGCAGACCATCTCTGGCAAAGCATAGTGGTTTGTCGATCATGTCATCCCAGGCAGACCGATACTGGATACCTTTTGACACCAGAAGCTTAGCCAATTGTGGAAGTCATTTTGTCCTTGTACTGTGGTATCATTCTGGGTAAAGGCAGGATGCTACTCAGGGCTAGGGTCATACCTGCCTAGGCCACATGATCTGAGAGCTCTTCCATGTCTCTTCATGTAGTCCAGGGAGGTATGTCTCAAGTCATTCATTCCAACATGGACAATGACAGAGTCTTATTTGTACTTGTGGAGTGACCTTGAGTGCATGCATTATGGGGTGGATCTTGGCACCCGACAGACAGCTGACTAATTTTCTCCTTGCTCAGCCTGGTGAGTGGGACATCAGTGTGCCTGACTATAGAGTCACCTATGAATGAAGTGTTTGGTACTTCTTGCCTTGGGGGCTGCTGGGTGGCACACTGGTGGTGTGAGCTATGACATTTTGGTTGTTTTGTTTCAGCTTTGGAGGTCCTTGTTGCTTGGGCAGGTTAATGTTAAGGGCCTCCGCATATGTGGGTTTAGTGTTGCTCTGTGTGGGTGTTGATGGTGTGGGTTTTGAAGAGCTATGTGTTGTGCAGGTGTTAACCTTCTCCTCTTGACTGTCTTGCACAATCTTGGCTGGAGAGAGCTTTGCTTCCAGTTTGGCTATGTAAGTGCATCTCTCACAGGTTGTAGTGTTGGGTGGTAGGAGGAAAGTCTCATCTGTGTACATGAGGCAGTTGCTGCATTGCCCCAGTATGCCCAGATTCACCAGGTGGACAAGAGAAATCACTGGAAGCTGACCCTTGAACATGCCTGTTTAGGTGCGTCGAGTACAAGAGCGGATGTTGTCAATCTCGCCTTCTTTCTTGCTGGATGGGTTTGGAGCCGAACCTCTGCTCCGACTCGGCCTATACTAAAGCTCGAGAGCTAATTTTACCGGCTTGAGGCAACCCTATATCCCATGATGCTAGGCGGTAACTACCCAGATCTCGTTTGCTGCTTTCGCTAGCGAGGTGCTCTTTTTACCGGCTCACAGGTTAGTGACTTAAGAAAATTCTTAGTTTTCTACTTAGTTTTCCCAAGAATAGTAGGATATATTTCTAAATAGGCTAGTTTTTCTGTTATTTAAAATTTTTAGTTCCTATTTTTATCCCTTATCCCTGTCATACTCCCCACCTTAGGTTAGGCCTTAGGCCCTTCCGTTTTATTCTTTAGTTCTCTCACAGGGATTCTTAGCTGTGTGAGTGTGCCTTTAGTATCCCTCTATCCCCGTGTGTGTGTGGGTGTGTTTTTTTCTAACTTTACAATATGTCGAAAGAGACCAAGGTCTCAGGCTTCAAGAAGTGTGACTCGTGTGGTCAGAAGATGTCGCTGACAGACTGTCACACTTGTGTTTATTGCGTGGGACCCCTGCACCTGTAGGACTCTTGCTGTGTACGCCATGCATTCAGCCCAAGAGTCCTGCAGGAGTGCAGGAATAAGTTGATCCTGAGGGGCTTATTAAAGCCCGAGGGTTCCCTGGCTAAGTCCGCGCCAGGGAAGCCTTCGAAGCCACCTAAACCGTCGGCTCCATGCTCTAAGCCTTTGGATGGTGGCTCACCTTCTGCGACACTATCGGCTGTGGCTGGAGCTGATTCCTCTGTATCGCAGCTGTCTGCATCGGCTCCGGCCGGAGCCGATGCCTCCAAGACTCTATCTTCACAGTCGGCTCCGGCCGGAGCCGACGTGTCTATGGCTCCATCGGCTCCACCAATCTTGATGCCCTCCTCACGCAAGAGGTCCAGATCTCCATCTCTGCAATCTATCCATTTGACTCAGAGGTCACCTTTACTCTCGGAACGGAGCCATCAGAGCCATTCCTCTCTGTCTTCCAGGCTTTCCGACCATGACCTTGAGAGGGTGGTTAGCAGGCTGTTAAAGTCTCTGGCACTGGCCCAAATGCTTCACAGCCTGTCTCATCAGACAGTGGCTTCGTCCATACAACCTACTATTCCTCCTTTGACTCTGCCCCAGTGTCCGGAGCCAGAGCTCCTCGGAGCCATGACCGTTGTGACGTCGGAACCAATACCTCCCCCTTTGGCTCAGTCTGCTCCGATCTCGTCCATGGTGCCTTCCTTGGAGGGTGGTTGGACACTCTCTCGCCGGCTCCGAGGGGGTGAGTGGCATCGGACCCTTGTCCGACCCAGTTCTCCCTCTCGGAGCATTGGCGCTGGTGAGTTCGGCCCCGACATCGGCTTGGGAGCCATCTCTGTCGGTGCCGGCTGGGGTTCCTAGTTCTTCGGAGCGGGAGCCCTCTGGCCTGCCTGATAGGGGTGCCTTCGAGGTCATGAGGAGCGTACTGACCCCAGTGCCTGCTCTACGGTCAGCTCCAGCTCCTCCCACTGTAGTGCCTGCTGAGGTCTCTTCCCACTCTCTCGCCCCCGGCCGTAGAGATCCAACGCCTCCGGTTTCCCCATTGGGAATATCCTCCTCTTCCGAGGTTTCTCCTGATCAGTCAGCTGAACCCCCGCGTAAGAGGAAGCATGCGGACTTCCCTGAGTCCGTCACATCTGATACCGACTTGGATGAGTCGGAAGGATCCCCAAGGTCCCCCTCTGAGGATGTCTCCTTCTCTGACATCCTTGAAATCCTTAAACAGAGGGGGAACTGGTCTTCCCTTAATCCTTCCGAAGAAGAGTCTGTTTACCTGGAGGCTTTTGGTTCTCAACCCTCCACCTCCTGGGTGTCTCCGCCCTTCTTCCCCCTTATGGAAGTGGTGGCGCAGAAGGCGTGGACGGCCCCTGATTCGATGGAACCCACCCCACGGAGGCCTTCCAAATTTATAACAGCCCCTACAGATAAGCAATCTTTATCTAAAGGTGTCCCAGTTGATGCCATGGTGGTGGCAGCCACCAAGAAGGAACTGGCTGATCCTTCAGTGCCTATCCTATCTGCCTAACAAGGAATCTAGGACAATGGATAGGTACGGCAAGCGGATGTTCTCCTCAGCGACCTTTGCCATGCGGTCGCTGAATTACTTATGTCACTTCACCCGTCTTCAAAGAGACATTCTCAAAGAACTGGGTGAGGTTCTACAGGATCCATCAGCTGCTGGGTCTCAGGACAAAATTAACTCACAGCTAGGAACCCTGAATTCCATTGTCAACTCCTCCATGCGGCTCATTTCCTGTGCAGCCGATGGAGCGAGTAGGGCCGCAGGCACAGGTGTGGCTTTAAGGCGTCATGCCTGGATGCGGCTTTGCAATTTTGCAGACCCCTTCAAGGCGTCCTTCACTAACTCCCCCTTTGATGGTTCAGCGTTGTTTGGACCTCAAGTGAAAGATACTTTGACCAGATGTGAACAAGATGGCAAGACTTTTTGCCGTAGGAGTCTATTTTTCAACCCCATTTAGACCATATCCTAAAGGCCAAAAGGGTAGAAAAATGTGGTTCCGCAAATCACAAGGAGTCACGCCTGACACAAGAGGTCAGTTCCCCCCTAGAGGCAGAGGGGGGAACAACAACAGAAGATGCCGTCCAAGAGGCAGAGGGGGTCCGCAGAATCAGGGTAGCAGAGAAACCCTCTCTGACAAACCCTTCTAGCATCCCTGAAGTGCTGCCCGACTGTCCACCTTCGGAGGCAGTCGGGGGAAGATTATCACTGTACCCACAAGCATGGCTCTCCCTCACTCAAGACAAATGGGTGCAGTCGATTATATCAGAGGGTTACAAAATCCCCTTTATCCAAACCCCAACGATTCAAATGGGGTCTCTTCCAGACGTTCCACCCAGTCTTAAGGGAACAAGCAGCACTAGAAATATCAAAGCTGCTAAAAGAGAGCCATCCAACCAGTCCCAGCAGACCAACTAGGATCCGGAGTCTACTCAAAGTTCTTTTTGGTACCAAAAAAAACAGGGGACTGGAGGCCAATATTGGATCTCAGCAAACTAAACAAGTTTGTAAAAAGAACGAGGTTCCGGATGGTCACGCTACAGTCCATTCTAACCCTTCTGGGCAAGGACAATTGGATGTGCTCAGTGGACCTTCAGGATGCGTACTATCACATCAAAATACACAGGCACTCCAGAAGGTTTTTCCACTTCCGGCTGGGGGCCAGTCAGTACCAGTTCAGAGCCCTGCCCTTTGGTCTTACTACAGTCCCCCCCGAGTGTTCACCAAATGTATGGCAGTGATTAGGCTCACCTGAGACGTCAAGGATTCCAGGTGTTGCCATACCTAGGCAACTGGCTCCTCACTGCCACCACCAAGCGTCAACTTCTAGCCAGAGACTACACTATTCACATTTGCAAAGAGCTAGGTATCTCTAAATTTTGAAAAGTCTGCCTTGTCAGTCTATTACCTTCATAGGCACCACCTTGGACACCGTTCAGCTCTCAGCAAAGTTAACAGAGCAGAGGGTCTTAGATATTCAAAATCATGTTCACGTCCTCCTTCAGAGCAACAAAATTCAGGCCTGGTATGTTCTGAAAGTATTAGGTCTCATGGCGGCAGCCATCATGCTTCCCCTGCACGCTTTTACATGCGGCTTCTTTAGTGGATGCTTTTCTCCCAGTGGTCCTTCCAACAGCTCCCTATGACACACAAGATCTTAATAACTCTATCTTGCAAAAAACATCTGTCTTGGTGGATGTTCTCCCCTCAAGTCCATCAGGGCAGACCTTTTACCCCCCCCCCCTGTCGCCACGTCACACATCGGATGCCTCCCTGATTGGGTGGGGGTGGGGCATTTTCAGGGCAGGACAGTCCATGGCAACCTTTTGAATGCCACTTGCACATAAACGTCCTGGAGATGAGAGCAGTGCTTTTGACGTTGCAAGCCCTCCAAGACTCTCTTCCCCTGGGGACTATTGCAATTCAAATGGACAATATGCCCGTTGTATGGTATATCAACAAGCAGGGCGGAACCAAGTCCTATCCCCTGTGTCGAGAAGCACTCAGACTCTGGCAATGGGCGATCTCTTCTCTCTTCTCAGCGGTTTCTGATAGCAATGCATATCCCCGGGAAGTCAAACGTCATAGCGGACAGGCTGAGCAGAGCTATTCCCATGCCCCACAATGGATCTCTCAAGCAATCGGTGACAGAAGAAATTTTTCAGAAGTGGGGGTTTCCTTGCTGCGATCTTTTTGCAACACTACAAAACAGCAAGTGCCTCGACGACTTCACTCTCTTCCCCCTTCCAGGTCATCCCCCCCAGAGACGCTGTACTCCACGATTGGCCTCTGGGACTTCTATACGCTTTTCCCCCCTTTCCATTAATCACACAGATAATTCAGAAAGCTACCACCTTGAGAGCCAAGATGATTCTCATTGCCCTCGACAGATATGGTTCCCTTTCCTGCATAGTTATCTTTTGGAGCAGCCTTGGCATCTGGATCCAGTGCCAGATCTTTTGGCCCATCAGTCAGGGCAGCTGCACCAATCCCTCCAGTCTCTCAACCTCACAGCTTGGTTGCTCCACTTCCATCCCTCGACAGATATGGTTCCCTTTCCTGCATCATTATCTTTTGGAGCAGCCTTGGCATCTGGATCCAGTGCCAGATCTTCTGGCCCATCAGTCAAGGCAGCTGCACCAATCCCTCCAGTCTCTCAACCTCACAGCTTGGTTGCTCCACTTCCATCCCTAGCCAGGCTTCCAATGATTTCAAATTCTGTCCGGGATTTTATCGTAGCTTCCCTTAAGTCTTCCACCAGAAGGATCTATGCTAGTAAGTGGCAATGTTTTTCCTTCTGGGCAAGGGCTAGGAATATAGATCCCTTCACTGCTCCAATACACTCTGTCTTGGATTTCCTAGCTGAAATTTTTCATTCAGTGTCTTCTTCCTCTACAGTAAAAGTTCAGTTAGCAGCCATTTCAAATTTTCACATAGGCCTGTCGGACTCCAGTATTATGTCCCATAAGCTTTGCAAGGCATTCCTCAGAGGTATCTTTTTACTCAAGCCCCCGATCAAAGACCCCCACCACAGTGGGATTTAAACTTAGTTTTAGCATGCTTGATTCCCACCCCCCCTTTGAACCTGCGGCTTCCTGTTCATTGAAGTTACTTTCCTGGAAGACACTCTCTTCCTAGTAGCTATTACATCTGCTAGGAGAGTATCTGAACTTCATGCCCTTTGCATTCGTCCTCCTTTAGTTTTCCACAAAGACAGAGTTTCTCTAAGAACTAACCCGTCTTTTTTACTCAAGGCGGCTTCTCAGGCAAATTTAAATCAATCTATTGATCTTCCAGTTTTCTTCCCTAATCATTCAAACAGGGTGGAGCAAAAACTGCATTGCCTGGACGTTCGTCAGCTCCGCTACTATCTGGACAGAACTAAACAAGTCAGGAAATCTGATCAACTCTTTGTCTTATGCAGAAAGTAGAAAGGGCATTCCAGTATCCAAATTAACCCTGTCTTGGTGGCTGTCTTCTGTGACTACCTGTATTTATCAACTCAGAGGTAAAGAATTGCTTTCTAGGCCAGAAGCCCATTCAACCAGAGTGTTAGCTACATTAGCAGCCTTTCAGGCTAGATTGCCAATAGACACCATCTGTGCGTCAGCCACATGGGGGCCTCTCCTCATACCTTTGTTGCACATTACAAATTGGACATGGCCTCCAAGGGCAAATTTTGGTTCCACCGTTCTCAAGAGTCTGTTCCAATGAGCCACCCAGGATAAAGGTGCTAGGGACGCGGTCCCATCCAGCAAGAATGAAGGCGAGATTGACAACTTAACATTGAGAAGTTATGTATCTACCATAATGTTCCATGTTAGTTGTCTTCTCGCTTCTTTCTTGCCCCCCCTATCCCCCTAGCCTGGACAGACCGAGAGGTTTTCCCCTTCTTCTAAAGGACCTTATCTTGCACTATTCCAAGCCCAAACAGTTGGTCCTGGGGTAGTTACAGCTTTAGATAGTGATATTTTGGGAGTTCTTCTTTCTCCTTCTCCACCTCAGTGGGGAGACTGAATCGGCTATTGTTTATCAGCTACCAAACTAGATCTGGGTAGTTACCGCCAAGCATCATGGGATATAGGGTTGCCTCGAGCCGGTAAGATTAGCTCTCTAGCTTTAGTATAGGCAGAGTTGGAGCTGAGGTTCGACTCCGAAACCATCCAGCAAGAAAGAAGGCGAGAGAAGACCACTAACCTAGAACGTTATGGTAGGTACAGAACTAACTCGGTACGTAAAAATCTACTGCCAATCATTAGCGGACCGGAGTTCCGCTGTGGCTACCCCTAACCGGGAAAAGCCGAAAGATACAACAAGAGCGGTTTTCAAGGTACTTTGCAATTTATAGGCTGTTTAGTGCCTACGATTAATTTCTCCTTTTTAACCAGGAGAGTTCAGTGCTTGTATCAGTTTGACGCTTCCTAGTGCTTTCCAGCAGGTTCTAGAGCAAGTGCTAGTCACAGGGGTTCAGATTTTAGTGCTACTACTGAGAAATCGGCTAGTTCTAAGGGAAAATTTGAAGAGCAGACTTTCTGGCACCTGGAATAGTTTAACCGTAGCCCCACAGTGCTGCACGATGTGAAAAATGCACAAACACATGCATTTTTAAGCCAGAAAGTTGAAAGTGATAGAAATCGGCCCAAAGTGGCTAATAAAATTACATTTTCAGAGCTGGAAACCACTCTAGTGTTGGGCAGTACAATGCTCACCACTCCCACTGGTAAGCAGTAGGACGTCCCTCTACCACAGCAAGGTGTGGATAGCTCTGAACACAGAAAATAAAGTCCTGAGACAAGCAAAGCCTGGGATCTGGACTGGCTAGAAAAGGTGGGAAACGAGCAGTCAAGATAGTATTTTATTTGTTTTTTTGGGGGGTTAAAACAGGCTAAACAATGCAATAATACAGTAAATAAACACAGAAAAGGCTAACACACTTGAGTGTGTAGCCCTAAACAGTAAATACAATTAAAACTCTACAAAATTAACAATTTAAAACCTTTCGAATGAAGCTAGGCAAGTGCACAACTGAAAAACGATTTGAGGCAGTAATACAATAGAATAAGTAGCTAGTCTACATATACAGAAAAGCAGCTAAAAAGCACAAACAATTCAGATGCAGTGCAACCTAGAGCATTTGAGTTGTCGTAATATTAAGGCAAATACAGTTTTAATAACTGCACTAAAATATACTCTGTATTTCCAAAATGTTTGAGAAGCACAGTTTAAAAAACCGAAAAAGGAGGAACAGGGAAAGAAACTTAAGCGCGTTGGCCTTCTCAACGGTTCTCTGTATCGGGTAGAATGAGCTAATGACAATAGTCTGGGAGGAGTGTCCCAGATCAAATTTACAGTAGGGGTGGGCAACTGCAAAACCACCAAGTATAACAGCAAGGCACCAACAGGGAGGGAGGGTGGAGAACAATACTAAAGCTAGTAGCCTGCACTCTTTTAGACAGTAAACACTAAAATGTTTATCACAGCAGTGAGCCACAAAATGAAAGTTTTTAAACAGATAAAGGAGCACAGTGAAACTAGCTATAAAGCTTTACAGTATGACGGTAAAAAACCTTATTTCTCAGGCCCTGTAAGGCAGGCAATTTTAGTTTAATCGTGCAGATTAGTTAATAGCAATAAAATACAGTAAAAAGTATGCAGCAGGCAGTAAAAAGTGCTGTATATAAATTGCTAGACTTATTTGGAGAGGATGTCCGGGTCCATTTGAGCATTCATTGTTAGGCTGTGGCTTTGTTCTGTCTGGTTGGTGGGGTTATTGGCTCTGCAGATATGATGCACCAGATGAGCACATCATTCCTTTTCAAGAGCATCCCTCCAAATCTTCCCCCTATCTGTACTTCAGCAAACCATCTCTCCTCCCCTCTTTTACTCCTTCATTTGTCAACTATTGCTGTTTCATCACCATAACCCATGTAAGACCTATTGTGTTCTGTTAAAAATAGCAATAGTATGGATGGCTGTGTACTTAAAAATGAAATGTAGTACTCGCTATTTTGAAAAATGTAAAGACTGTTTTAGATTGCATTTGAAATGTTAGTGTCACCCGTACTGTGTGTACATTAGAGCTTTTCTACCCAGACATCTGCTGAAAATGGGTACTTTGCAGAGTCAAATTCCTAGTAAACCAAAGCAATAAATAATTTGGGCTGACCTTGTACAGATGTATATTTGTTGTATTTTCAAATTTTATGGCTGACCAATTTTATATCCCCAAATATTATGGCTTCATAAGGGATTTTTGAGAAAGCCCAGCAGACAATTTTTCCAGTGTTTTTTAGCATTGCTGTGGTGTGTGTAAATACACACACTCTGTTGTCTTGTGTTTCATTTTAGCATTGGATATGTGGACTGTTCAGGTAGGTAGCAGTTTATCTGCAACAAAAATGCCAGCAAATGCAATGTTGTGTTTTTATGCAGAACTGTATGCCAGTTTTTCCATGAGAGCAAGTATTTTTCATGTGTAGAGCTCTGTTATGGTGCATCATTTTTTATACAATTGTAGTAGTAGTTTATGAATCCCTTCGTGGTTTGCTGATAAGCTAAGAGAAGTTGCTTGATCTTTAAGTGTAATCTATGCAGCCATTGTTTGATTTCATGAGGAACATTTTTTTTCTTTGCAGGGAATGTACAATGCTACAACCCGTCAAGTGGAGGTAGAACTGTTCCCATGTCTTCGACATTTCGGATTAAGGTTCTATGCATACAACCCCTTAGCTGGTATGACTTGTAAATGGTCTATAAATGCACAGTTCCTTGGTACAGGTTATTTTTTCCTTTTAGGCTTAACTGTCATAATGAAGCACTTTGAGGTTATGTTTTGAGGATGGTCACAAACACAAATCAGAAATGTAAATGAACACCGTTACTAGAAATGATCAAAGAATGTAGAGTATATCAGAAGTCCACATCTAAATGGATAGAGAGGACCACACACGGAGTTTACAGTAGAATCTAGAACAGAAGTTGCCATTAAAAAATGAATAATTAGAGCATATAAATATTGCATGAGAACTAAGAATCGGAGAAATAAAGGATTGGGAAGAGAGACTGATGAGCACTTGGCAAAGAAACAATGAGAGGATATATGCATGTCTCCCAAATATACAACAAAATCTAGAGGATTTAGGATTTTTGCTTGGAAATGTTTACATGGATATCTTTATACCCCAAGTAGACTCGAGTATTTTTCTTTGGGTAAGTAGCAAATGTTGGAGGTATAACTGGGAAGAAAGAGGTAATTGGGAACATGTTTTCTGGGAGTGCAGGGAGTTGGACTTTAAGGATTTCCTGCAGGATGCACTGTTGGAAATGCTGAGTGGGCAGATTGGTGTGACAAGGGAGATGATGATTTTTCTGAGTTATGCTACAGAATTGGAATTGCCTAAATGTGGTAAGGCCTTGCTGTCTCTAATTATGGTAGCTGCCAAAAAAGCAATTCCTAGAAAATGGAAATCAAAATCTAAACCAACTATATTAGAAGTAGTGAAATAGAGTAATATAGTAGAGAACTGGAATTGAGATCTTTAGAAAAAGGTAGGAGCAAACTACACATGAGAAAATGGGAATTGTGGTAACAATACATACAAAGGAGGAATAAGGTTTAAAAGAAGGCAGGACTTAAATGAGCTATGTAATGTTTGACCGAAAACGATTAGGTAGACTATTTTTGTTTACATAAATGTATAATTGTTTGTCATAAGTGGTTTAATAAAGATGTTAAGGGGCAGGAATTAACTTATGTAATATTGCTTAGGTTATATGATATATAGCTGTATATGTGAAGCATTGTTTATTTTTAACTTGTTAATACAGTTTGATTACTTTTATGTAACTGTGCCTATGCCACAAGTGATAATTCAATAAAGATGTTTAAAAAAAAAAAACACTACCACGGAAAATATTTTGCCTGTGAGTTGCAAGATAATATTTTCTAGCCAATTATTCTTTATGCCAGCTTATCAGTAGCCACCCCCACGCTGAGAAAGTCAGAAATGTGGAGGTATGAGCTGGAAAGAAGTACAAACTGCTTACTGATGCTGGGATAGTAGTATTGCACATAACATTAAGATGTGGTTAAATTAGTGATTTCTCAATTTTTGGTGTTTGGCGAAGTGTTACATTTGTCTGATTTAGTTCTGTTTTGGCACTTGTCACAGTCATTTGTGTTAAACCACACTACCACATACACACTAACTTACTTTCCTAACTCTTAAGGTATTCATCCCTCTCGCAGCCTTCTAGCTTTAATTCCCTATGTCTTGTTCATTCCTCTGGTATTTAAAAATGGCTGGGGTGCAAGAATCCGCAATAAAAGGTTGTCACTCTCGTGAGGCCTGCAGTTTTGGACCAACTTGTGAGTATGCCTCCACAGGCCAGCACATTTTTATTTACTGTAATGGCAGTAACTCTGCGGCATTCAGCCCACCCAGCATTAAGCTTATTTGAGCCCTTTAATTACTGCTGAAACTAGTGCCAGAGCCACAGCTGGTTTTGCTTTGGTGACTTTCTATCCTGTTTGCATTTTCATATTACTCCTGTCACAGATGTACTATGTCATATAGTCCTTGCTTGTTATACGTTTCTTGTAAAATATTTGCATTGCTGTTCTATATAAGCTATAACAGATTGCTTATGCACTCTGGCCACAGACAGTGGTGTTGGCTAAAAACAGCAATTTTTTATACATTGTTTTCTCGTGTACTGCATTGTATTTGTATTTTCTATGCTGTTATGTTTTTTGTGATTCTTGCATTTATTGTAATTTACTTTTACATGAGATTTGGTTGAAGTTTGTCTGCAAACCGCAGTATATCCCTTTATTCATCCATTTTTTATAACCTACTTTATTCTTTAAACGGTTCTGGAGCAATTTGTGAGCACTGGGCATTGAAGGTGCTGGTCAGTCACACAAACTGTCATCGCAGGCACAACTACATGCAATTTGGAGAATGACTTCACCTACTTCATGTCTTCGCAGGATGGATGAAAAGGAGCATCCATAGAATCCCACGTGGTTACAGGGAGGACATGCAGACCTCTGTAACAAAGGTGGACCATTTACAGTTGCTGGAAACAGACTTACAAGTACTCCCTAGTATCATATGCAAAGCCATGGAAATTATCATTAATGACATAGGAAACATCCAGGCACTGGATCCAACCCAGTTTTGTTTTGTCATGGGCAAGGTCATGCCTATTCTGGTGAACGTCTTTGAGGAAGTCGCCAAAGTAATGGATGAGGGCAAAACTGTTCACACTGCCTAACTTGAGCTGGCCAACAAGGCATTTGACGCACTACCCTACTCTGGCAATGCTGACAAACTCAAGAGTTTATGTATAAACCCTTATGTCATCTTTTTATATAGCCAACTGGTTCACAGACGGGACCCAGGAAGTTAGAACTGGGGAGTTCAGCAATACAAAGGGGCCAGTCACAAACCATGTTCCTCAGGGATTGGTCCTGGTACTGCTCCTTTTGGTATTTACTTTTAAGTCAAGGCCAATGTCATTGGCCCCTGGATGACTAAATTTGCAGATTATTGCAAGTTAGGAGCAGTCATTCCCCACTGACACATGTTCTCCAGGAAGGGCTGCCACAGGTAGCTGTTGTCAGTCCTGGACTAAAACTAAATGCGTAATAGTATCCTTCTGGAAGTCATCCACCCGTAGTAACCAGCATATTGATAATACACATCCAAGAGCTGAGCCTGTGGTCTGACTTGAGGACACACAGTAGACTGTAATCTAGCCTTTGACCATCACTTATGTAGTGAAGAAATCATTCTGTGTTGTCCAACTTGTAAACCGGTGTGGCATCTGGGTCCAGGGAGGTAATTGTTTCACTGTATTAGGTCTGAATACCGATAATTGACTACAATTGCCCTCTTTGGTATGTACCTAACCAGGCACATTCAACAGCTGGAATGTCCACAGATGTTCCTGTCTAAAAGAATACAGGGCATAAGTAACACGTCCTGTGTATACTGCCTCAAGGCCCTGTCCCCCTATGTTCTGTCTCCTACAGGTTGTTGAGGGGAGATCTATTCCTGGCATACAAGGCATTAATGGACCCCACCCTGATGGACCTCCTGCATATGCATATCCAAAAAAACTAACTGCACCGGACTTGGCCTGTTCTAAAGATTTAAACCCTGCCTGTGATATAAATAGGACCTGCTGGAGAGACAGGTATGTGTCCCAGAAAACTACCCCTTCTTTGGAACAGGTGCCCCATTGATGTGAAGCAGAGTTCCTCCCTAATCCAATTCAAGTGTTACTTGGACAGTTGGATGGAGAACAGGAAATTCATTCCTGGTTTGGCACCAGCCTCTTAACAGACACAGCCTGTAAATGGTTAATCTCCCATGCCCTTGCTTACACTTAGGGTACCAGAACTTGTCAGACATTTGGGATACATGGCTAGGCTTAAAAAGGCCTTTGTGGTCTTGGGCCTAGTACACACCTGTGAACCCTGCAGGGAAGGCACTGCAGCCAAGAATCAAACCATAAAACCTACTTAAAGTAATAACAACAGGAAATTTAAGACAGCTGGAGGTTTAAATCCACAACCCCCCCCCAAGCCACCTATGAATGAAGGCATTCCCTTTCTGTCTAGGAAAGACCATCTTCCTTTTAATGGAAGCTTCCCTCACAATCAAGATCCTTTCCCAGACAGAAATGGAAACTACAAGGACCCCCCATCCAGTGTTTGGAAATGCAGGTGCTTTCATTCCTAGCCTTTCATAATGAGATGTCCTGTGTTCACCCACTCTGGTCTCTGCTAGAGCTACCTCTGCCTGCATTAGGTGGGGGGGTTTACTAAAGTATCTCCTGCTCGTTTTTCTCCTTGCAAGTGAAGTGTATACATTTGTTATGAAAAATCAGACCTTTGTAATGCTTTTTGTGGTACCCTGATCAGGACTGGAGACCAGGTTGGGTAGTGCGTCTTCTGCACAGGTTGACAGAATGACACCAGTTAATGTGACAGCTGTCACCATGTCTCTGTTCAGTGCCACTGTCCTACCTTTTTCAGTAGCCTTGTCTGTCACAAGTCTTCTCTGTGTATCCATCTCTTTGCTGGATGCTCTTGTTTCCTGTTGTCATCTTCCTGTCTTTCCCAAATCATCTTTACCAGATTGTTTTCTGCTTTCTTGCACTAACACCTGAACCGCTGTAATCTGTTCTTTGTGGTGGTCTACGCTGATGTATTTTTCTTCATCTGACCCACAGTGTGCATCCTACCACCCATCTCAGGCCCATCAACTCCATCACCCATAGCCTCCTCACCTGCTCTGCCTTCACTGCTTGGGTTTCTGTACCATAAAGAAGCACTGGTTGGATCCTTGTTTTTGTACACCTTAGTACACCTCGTAGAACCACATCATACATCAGGTTCGTTTTTTCAATCTGCTTCAACCTGTTTGCTAATACTAGTTCATTACTGTGAGCAGTGGTCTCAGAGCTGATCCCTGATATGCACCCACACACACACACACCTACTGGGAAATCTCTCTAGTCCAAACACTGTACGTGTATCATTTAACACCACCTTATAATTAAGGTGGCATTTAAGCCCACTGGAACATTCGCTTTCAGCAAAACTGTTTTAGATGCATGTGTTTTTATAATTACTGAAATCATTTAAAGCTGAAACACTCAGTGTGCTTATCCAGGCATTTTTTGGCTTTTTTTCTAACCGCATAGTTGTACTCATAATTAAGATGCGGTTGTACATCCACATAAAGTGATTGACAAGAAATACAAGAAGCTGAATAAATAGTAAACAGTTGAATTAACCTCAAATGCCAAACATTGTTTTGCTCTGAATTTCACTCCACCTGTACTGATTCCTGAATTTAGTCAGGTAGTCCACTTCACTCTGTCTGCAGGTGTCTGATTCAGCAGTGCACTTCGCTTTGTCTGCAGGTGTCGTCTGATCCAGCAGTGCACTTCGCTCTGTCTGCAGGTGCCTAATTCAGCAGTGCACTTTGCTCTGTCTGCAGGTGCCGCTTGAAGTTGAAACTTTTTAGCTGTTTTTTCTTTGAAAATGAGGAGAGCTGTAGTTTTAACTTGGGAATACTTTCTCTGCTGCTGTTGGTGACCTCTGTGACCAGATGTTGCCTAGTTAAATGCCATAGAAACTGGGGGGGGGGGGTTGAGTGGATCTTGCACCTCTCCTTTCAAGTCAGGGAAGCAGCACAAACTCGTCTCTTCCCTCAGTGTGCATGCTATTCTCGGTAACTCTGAGATTCAACCTACCCAGCATCAATCTACTTTTGGACCTTTTACTTACTAATGAAACTAGATTGTCATGGTCAGTTTGGCACTACTGAGGTTATTTCAACTATCCACACATTGTGTGTATATGTCTACATCTACAGATGTCCTTCAAGAATGCAACTGCAGTCCTGACATATGGGTTGTCCTGCCTCAGGCAGCCCTTCGGTCAGCCGGATTCCAAAGTCCGAGTCCGGCGTCGGCTGATGTCGCCTCCTCCCCGACGTCAGAGCGGCTGGGGTATAAAGCATCAGCCGACGCCATCTTCTCCAGTCTTTCTTGCCACGCAGTGCCCGAAGCAGAAGCAGTTTGCAGGTGCCGGTCGGCCAGCTCCTGTGTTTTCAGATACCGAAGTCATCAAAAAGCTAAGTACCCTGTTGGGGAACCTTTTCTTGCCTCAGCCGATGTCAGACCAAACTGAAAAAGTTTTGTTTGTCTTGTGGTAAACAAATACCTCATAAGGACTTCCATTCTTACTGCCTTCCCTGCCTCGGCCCAGACCACGACGTCTCGGCCTGTGCTGGCTTCAATAAGCGCACACTTAGGCGCCGGGCAGAATTTGCTGAAGACTTTTTTGGGGAAAATTTCGCCTATATCATGCCTTCGGAACTTCCGACAGCACATGTTTCCAAAAAACGGAAGGACCGGGACCGACCTCCGCGGCCCGTGACTTCCACTGACACCACGCCTAAGCCTACTGCAAGTGCATCTGTCTCTTCGGAGGTGGTAATTCAACCGCTCCAGGCTGACACCGCTTTACCACACACTTCGGTCCCGGAGGCTACCCCGGTGCCGGTTATTGATTTTCCTCCTGAAACCGAAGCCCAAGATTTACCTGACACCATACCGGTGGACAAAGTTACTCCAGCACGTGGGGCAGCTAGGCCTCCTGTGTCTGTCTATCAAGGCCTACACACGTGCTAAGGCTGCCAGCCAGGCTCACCCTCCTAAATCTTTTTCACAGGGTCCCACTTCGGATAAACGGATCATGACTTTAGCTGCAGATCTAATTTCTTTAATCAGGGGCTCTCAGGCTCATCCAGACGGAGGTTCTCGGCCGCCTTCAGACAAAAGGCCCAGGGTTGAGCAGACAGATACCCTTTCCTCAGATGAAGCTTCTGGTGAGTCGGGCCTTTCAGATTCCCAGGAAGAACCCTTCCCATGAGGATTCTGATGCAGATGAATCCATTCCCTCTGCCTCTCCTCCTGAGGATATTTCTTTCGGGGAAATTCTCCACTCCATGAGAGAGCATTTTCAGTGGCCGGGCAGGATTTCTCCGACTCCAGGAAAAGGCTTCGGACCTTCCTTAAGTTACCCCAACACAGGCCTTTAGCTATTCCCCCAGTGTTAGATGTATTGGATGATGTGTACTCAAACTCCAGTACTTCTCCTGATTCTCTCCCTCCTGCTCCTGTCAAGCCTGACTGATATTACAGGGTTCCTGAAACTCATAAACATCTCTTTAAGGCCCACTCTGTTGATCTAGAAACTATTTCTCAGGGGCCCAAAGGAGTGGCCACTTCCTCGGCCAAGAATCCTTTGCCCGCAGACGGGGAATCTAGGTCCCTGGAGAGGTGGGGTAAAAAAGTTTATACCTCTTCCACCATTGCCATGAGGGCTCTAAACTGTCTTTTTCATACGTTTCAGTATCAGGATTTCCTGATGGATGATTTGCAGAAAAAGTTAGCCTCTCCTGAGCCTTTAGATAGAAAGGCTTTGCAGGATTTGGTTCATAACACTCAGGTTAGCAATCATTTTCTTCAGTGTGGTTATGATGCATTGGAAGCTTCATGTAGGGCAGCTATGACAGGGGCCGTCATACCTAGACATGCTTGGTTGAAAGAACAGTCATTGCCAGATCATGTTAAAGCAAAACTTCTAGATGCACCTCTGGAAAAAGACAAGCTATTTGGTGCTAATGCACAGGGTGTGTTGAAATCAATTGAGGAAAAGGCTAAATCAGTACAAACGGTCAAAGATTTCCTCCAGGTTCAGCCACCAAGGTTCAGCAGGAATTGGCCTTCGAAGAACTGGTCCTTTCCAGACACTGACAGGTTTCAAAGGGGAAAAAAAAGCAGGCGTGCTCGAGGTAGAAGGCAATACTGAGGCTCCTACAGGGGCCGCCAATGGCAACCAGCTAACCAGAGAAGTGGCGCAGGGGCTCCTACTGCTCCATAGGGACAATCACAATGACTTAACTTTGACACCGCCAACCAAGGCTCAAACAGAAGCACCTTTAGGCGGAAAGTTATCCTTATTTTCAGAAAATTGGCACGTTTTTACAAAGGACGGATGGATTTTGAACATAATAGACAAAGGCTACAGGTTCCACTTCCATACCTTACCAACAAGACAAGGCATGCCAAACCTGTCACAGAATCAAAGGGCAGAGGCACTCATACAAGTTTCAAAGCTGCTACAAATCAAAGCAATAGAAAAGGTCCCTCCTCAGGAACAAGGACAGGGATTCTACTCAAGACTGTTCCTTTTTAAAAGAAAAGCAATGGAGACCTATACTGGACTTGTCCGCTCTAAACACTTTTCTCATTGTGCCAAAAGTCAAAATGCTGACGTTACAGCAACTTCTTCCCATGCTGGGCAAGGGGTCTTGGCTTGTTACTCTGGACCTCAAGGAGGCATACTTGCATGTCACAATCAGACACAGCTGCAGAAGATACCTCAGATTTCTTGCAGGGTCAGAGCATTATCAATTCTCAGCATTGCCTTTTGGCTTATCTACTGTGCCCAGAGTATTCACGAAATGCCTGGCATCAGTAATTGCACATTGCAGACTTCAGGGGATACAAATATACCCTTATCTGGACGATTGCCTTACACAAGCGGACAGCAAGCAAGACTTGATAAACTTGGACTATGTCATTCACTTACTACAGGCTTTGGGATACACAAGACTACTGCCATCCCAACAAATAATCTTTCTAGGAGCCAAACTGGACACAAACTCACAAATGTCTTTCCTCACAGAAGAAAAACAAGATCAGTTACCGCATTACTTCAAAAGCCTAGCAAAGCACACCCAGATGACTGCAAGGAAAATCCTGCAGGCCCTGGGTTTCATGGCATCTTGCATTCTTCTGATTCCACTGGCAAGACTACACATGAGAACTACAATGGTACCTAAAAAGTTTAGGGTCTCAACACAGCCACAACTTAGAAGCAATTATTCCACTCATTCCATGTCTACAAAAGGAATTTTTGTGGTGGGCACAAGCAAGCCAGCTAAACCAAGGCATGTCCTTCAACAAACCTCAAGCAAGCCAAACCATTACAACAGACTCCTCAGACCATGGATGGGGGGGCGCACATGGAAGGGAGATGCATTCAAGGGCAATGAGCTCCTCGGGAATTGCATCTGCACATCAATCAAAAAGAGATGCTGGCAGTGATTCATGCAATTGAGGCCTTCGGAAAATTTCTTCAGCAAGGCCATCTGCTGATAAAGACAAACACCACTGTTATGTGGTACATAAACAAGCAGGGAGGCACCCATTCTTACCCCCTCTGCAGACTAACAATAACTCTTTGGGAAAAGTCCCTGAAACTGAACATACAGTTGCAATCCCAGTTTGTTCCAGGCAAGGACAATGTTCTGGCGGACAGTCTAAGCAGAAACATTATGGACCCGCACGAATGGATGTTGCATCCAGACATTTTTTTCACAAATAATTCATGCATGGGGGAGGCCGGACATAGATCTCTTTGCCTCACACCACAATCATCATCTGAAAAAGTTCTGCTCGAGGACACACCATCCTCAAGCCTGGAGAATAGATGCTCTCTCCTTCAGCTGGAATTCTCTAACCATCTATGCATTCCCACCTCTGCCATTAATGACCAAGGTGTTACTGAAGATCAAAGCAGAACAACCGAAAGGCATTTTGATAGCTCCAGACTGGCCAAGACAGCACTGGTACCCATTACTAAGGAGCATAACTCGCACCAAGCCGTGGCCCCTGCCTCTATGGCCTCTGCTTATAACTCAGCACAATTACAGGACTGTTCATCCAAACCTGCAAACATTGCATCTGACAGCTTGGAGGGTTCCATGATTTCTCCCCATATATCTCTCTCCAAAAAAGTTCAAGAGATCCTACTGGAAGCACGCAGGCCTTCCACCAGAAAAACTTATTCAGCCAAATGGAAGAGCTGGAATGCCAACAAGGGACAGGATGAATCAGTAATGAACATCCCACAGAGTCTAGAATACTTGGCAGAAATGTTTCACAATGGCCTTTCATATTCTTCCATAAAAATACACGCTTCAGCAATTTCAGCAAAATACAGCTGTGATCCATCTGTGTTTTCACATCCTTTGCTAAGATAGTTTCTAATAGGGATAAAGAATATCAAACCTCCAGGAAAACCACCAGTGCCTGCATGGGACCTCAATTTCGTCTTGGAAAAATTAACTCTTCCTCCTTTTGAGCCAGCAGGATCTTCAGAATTGCAATTTCTCTCCTGGAAAACAGTCTTCCTGTTGGCAATTACTTCAGCAAGAAGAGTCTCGGAGATGCAGGCCCTCATGGCAGTACCTCCATTTCTCATTTTCCATCAGGACAGTCGCTTTAAGGGCCAATCCTTCATTCATGCCAAAAGTGATATCCAGGGTTTCTCTAAATCAAGCAATTCACCTGCCTACTTTTCTTTCCCAATCCTCAAAATCAAGGAGAAAAGCTTTTGCACACTTTGGACATACACAGACAATTGCGCTATTACTTGGATAGAACAAAAGCCAACAGAAAGTCTGACCAACTATTTGTAGCTTACGCTCCTGGAGTACAAGGAAAGGCAATTTCCAAACAAACGATTTCAAAATGGATTGGAAACTGCATCAGATTCTGCTACTCTTTCCATGGAAAAGGTGTGCCAGCCAATATCAGGCTACACTCCAGAGCTACAGCCACCTCCACAGCCTTTCTAAGAGGGGTGGCTACAAAGGACATTCTAGAAGCTGCTACATGGAGCTCTGTGCATACATTTTCCAAACATTACAACCTGCCTTTATATTCCAGATCCTGAGCAGGCTTTGCTTCTGCAGTCCTGCAGGGCATTTTAGCTACACCATCCTTATCTTAGATCCTACCACCCCCAGCTTGGCTATGGTATTCAACCCATATGTCAGGACTGCAGTTGCATTCTTGAAGGACATAGTACAGTTTTGTACCTACCATAAATGTAGATGTCCGATAGATATGCAACTGCAGTCAGGTTTTCCCTCCCTCCTACCCCTCTGTAATATCTTTTTTGGGTCCACTCACCCTTTTCCAAATTAGCTGGGGATAGCATTTATGGTGTATCTGTTTATTACTGTTGTGCATGTCTGGAATTTTATTCATTCTCTAAATTTAGCCTTCCTTGGAGGGCACCTGGCATCTGGGGCAAGAAACACTGAAGAAGATGGCGTCGGCTGATGCTTTATACCGCAGCCGCTCTGACGTCGGGGAGGAGGCGACATCAGCCGACGCCGGACCCGGACTTTGGAATCCGGCCGACCGAAGGGCTGCCTGAGGCAGGACAACCCATATGTCAGGACTGCAGTTGCATATCTATCGGACATCTACATTTATGGTAGGTACAAAACTGTACTTTCTTTTTCTAGATGTACATTGTATGATGTGTGTGATCGGTGACTGCTGCTTTTTATGCCTGTATTCTGGTTGTAATCTGATATTGTGTTGCTTGGATCTGTTTGCTTTGTATACCAACAGTAGCATTAATTCAAAGCTAACTCCCAAGAAGCAATTTTCAGGATTTCTAGTGATTGGTAGTTTTTAGTAAGGCTAGGAAATGATCCCCCTCCACTCCTTTTCTCTTCAGAAGCAAAATGAAAACGCCAGTCTCAAAACAATTCCTGAGAAGTAGTACCTAGGCTCTCTAGTAATAGGTAACATCTGGGACTAGTCTACCAATTTTAAAAGTAAGGTAGAGGGAAAGGTATTAATGCACACTGCAGTATTCAGAGTGTTAGTGGGATGATATGAAAGAGCTTAACTCGAGCTTTGAGTTTAAAGAGAGGGCCTTTTCAGTTGGATCTTTTAGTGTTCAGCAGAATGAGCAGGTCAGATGAGACTTGCAAAAGCTCGCAAAGATTTACAGTGGGGATGGGAAGTTTAAAAGTGCAACAGAGACACTACAGGTGAGTAGGAAAAATCCAGTGCAGTCCCACAGCTGCAGTAATCCCAGTACTTGGCGATAAATACCTTAAGTAAGAAATTGTACTTGGCTGCCACCGCTAATTAGATTTAATTCCTTCACACTCCATGAACAGAAAGGAATGGTCTGTTAATCTTCATCCCATTCATCACTGATGGGTTATTGGTTCCATCCTCTGAACTGAGTTGACCTTATACCCAGCCCGTGCCAGCCATAAACTCTCGAGCTAAGCTTTTACCCAAAATACCCTTCTTATTACCTTGGCGCTCGTTTGCCTCATAGCCATAAAGCCGCATTCAAGCCAACTCTCAGTCTCATATTTTTGATATAAAAGTGCTTATTGAAAAGTCTTGATAGCTTTTACTCGTGTCTAACTATCGCTAAGTTTTCAGCCCTGTCTTCAACTTTTTCCGGTCAACTACCTGTTGGTAATCTTTGTACCATCGCTGGTGCACTTCCTTCTCTCTACCTGCTGTGGTAATTTTCTAGTACCATTGCTGGTATTTTCCTTTTGTTTTTTCTGCCTAGCTGTGTGTATAATGATGCTTTTTGTTGCCTTGTTTTTCTTGGTACTGCTATTGATTGTGTTGGGATTGACATGTCTGGAAAAAAAAAGGGCACTTCAGGCTTCAAACAATGCCTGACGTGCAGGAGAAAAAGGCTGAATAGTGACACTCATGATGACTGTATATATTGCTTGGGAGTGCCTCATCTCTCTGTACAACCACCTTGTTCTGTTTGTCAGGGAATTAGTTCCCGTACCTTGAATGAATGAAAAAATTGATTCTAAAGGGCCTCCTTAAATCGCCCTTTTCAGAGGCGCTCTCTGCATTGGAGAGTTTGCCCCCTCCTAGAAAAGAGAGAGGCCATATTCAGTTCCCTCCTCACCCTCTGGTGAGAAGGAGAGACGACCTAAAATCAAACTTGCAAAACTTTCTGTACTGGACCACAAGCCAGTTTCTACGGCACCAATTTTTGGTACAGTCTACTACAATTGCGTCGGCGCCGCCTTCGGCATTGACATGTCTGTGGCACAGACTATGATCGAAACTAAGATTTTGACCTCTACTCCGATCCTGGCACCGGGCCTTCCTTTGGTTCCACTAGCTCAGGTGGACACTCCTCCCTTGATGGTCTCAAAATTGGAGACTGTGGTGCAGTTAGACATTCAAGCTCTGACCTGATATTCTCCATGTTTGGACCCTTTTTTGGGGCAGGTTTATAGCCCCTTCCTAGAGCGTCCAGAGTCCTCTTTGGGGATAGCCACAAGATCACCAGGAGCCTCTCTGAGTTTAGATGTGGTGCTCCTTGTGGACCAGCTGCTGACCCCCAGGGGGGATTCCTTCAGTTTGAAAAAAAAAATCCCTTCTTGGACTTGGAAATTCTGCTTCACAGACTCTCATCTTACTAGCCTCCTTCGACCTCCTTGCAGGTCTCGATGCCCATGGCACCAACACCTCTCTCGGCACCCTCAGCTTCAGTGCCAATAGTGGATCTCACTTTGGCTCCGGACCCGACCCTTTGGCTTTCGGTGCCTTCAGAACCAGGTCTTCCTCAAACCCAGGATTGGTCTACAGGCTCTTCAGTTCAGAGTTCAGCGCCGACCCTGTCTACGGTGCCGTCCACAGTTCCAGGAGCCCTGTCTGTACCGATCCAGCTTGAGGCTCCATTCCTGGGAGCGGGGTGTGACCCTGGTTCCAAGGTTGTCCTTTTCTGTTCTGAGCTCCCACCCCTCTTGTTCTAGGCAGTGGAGAGTGCTCTTGCCTCTGTAGGCAAGCCCTCTGTGTCAGAACCCAACCATGTCCTCCCCCTGAGCTGCAGCCGTCACAGGCCATCACCCTGGGACATTGAGCACGGGAGCTGCAGGAGACTGTATTGCAGGGTGCCCTTTCCTCCGGATCCTCCTCAGAAGCTCCCAGAAGAATTTCCAAGGAAGAAATCTTGCAAGAGGAAGCACATGGACTCCCCTGAGGAGTTCCTTACAGATGCAGATTACAATGAAGGGTCCCCACAATCACTCCCTGACTGTCTCCTTCGGAGACATCCTTGAGATCTTAAGGGGTGATTGAAGCCTACAAACCCTTCAGAGGAATCCATTTTCCTGCAGGCTTTTTGTGCTCTGCCATCTACCTCTTGGGTGACCTCGCCTGCAGATGAGCTCGTTCAGCTTGTGGTGCAGCATGCCTGGTGGAACCCTGACACTGTTGAGGCAGTCCCAAGGAGACCAGGTAAGATCCCCCCTCGAAGAAAATCCACATTGGTCAAAAGGTTTACCAGTAGATGCGATGGTGGTGGTGGAGGCCACAAAGAAAGAGCTCTCTGAGGAGAGCCACACTTTTCACCCGCCCTAACAGAGTCCCAAGCGGTGGACAGACTGGGGAAGTGAGTATTTGCTTTGTCTGTCCTTTAACTACCTGGCACATTTCACCAGACTCCAGAGAGACCTCATCTCTGAACTCTGGTGCTCTATCAGGACAGGTGTCTGACTAGGTTAATGGCAAGGTAGCCTCTGAGCTAGCAACCCTGGAATCCATATGAAATTTGTCCATGAGGTTAATTTCACATGCAACCAAAGGGGGGCAAGAGCTGTGGGTTCAGGTGTAGTTATGAGAGGTCACGCCTGGATGCGCCTATGTGACTTCTCGGATCCTTATAAGTCTTCCTTCCTTAATGCTCCAGTGGAAGCGTCTCTCCTGTTTGGCCCTTAAGTGAAGGACACACTGGCCAGGTGTGAGCAGGACAGCAAGATCCTGTCTACCATTGGTGTGCATTTCTCCACTCCTCAGCGCTCCTTTTCTAGGAACCAGAAACATGGGAAATTGTGGCACAAAAGGTCTCTGGGTCCTTTTCATGATGCATGTGGTGAGTTCACCCCCGGAGGGAGAGGCGACAACTCTTCCGGAAGACACCCCTACAGATGCAGAGGGGGTCTGTGTAATCAGGGTTCCAGAGATTCATTCTCTGGGCAAGCCCCATCAGCGCTCCTGAAGAGCAGCCCGACTGCTTTCCTCTGGAAGCAATCGGGGGATGTCTTTCTCTGCACCCCAGTGCCTGGCTATTAATTACCACTGATTCTTGGGTGCAGAAGATAATAACCAGAGGTTACCAAATTCCATTTGAATCCTACCCAAAGCCACCAAAACAAATTCCCAATGTTCCACCCAGGGAAGAAACAGTTCTACAGATAGAAAAGCTGTATTTAAAAAGGGTCATCCAAAAAGTCCCACCAGACCAAATCGAATCTGGATTCTACTCAGATTTTTTTTGGTGCCAAAAATGGCAGGGGACTGGAGACAAAATTTTGGACCTCAGCTGTTTAAACAAGTTAATCACCCAGATAAAATTCTAGATGGTGACTGTTCAGTCCATTCACCCTTTCTGGAGGAAGGTGATTGGATGTGCTCGATAGACCTACAGGATGCGTATTACCACATCAAAATGGTCAAATGCTCCAGAAGGTTCCTTCGCTTCTGGCTGGGAGCCAATCCTTACCAATTCCATGCTCTGCCCTTCGGACTCTCTACAGCCCCCAGAGTGTTCACCAAATGCGTGGCAGCAGTGACAGCTCACTTGAGACTACAAGGATTCCGGGTGTTTCCATACCTAGACTATTGGCTCCTCACTGCTCCCACGAAGCATCTACTGGTAACAGCCTTGTACTACACCCTCTTTGGCAAATCATCCGGGAATTTTTATAAACTGGGAGAAATCCAATCTTTGGAATTTATAGGAGTGATTTTCAGTACCTGTTCTTGCTTAATCTCTCTCCCAGATCACAGGCTACGAAGTCTAAGGATCCAGCTCCGAGTGATCCTCTGCCACGACATGGTTTCAGCTCAAGAGGTCCTGCAGTTGTTGGGGTCAATGGCAGCATCCATATCAATAGTACCCCTGGCAAGGCTTCACATGAGACTCCCACAGTGGTTTTTGTTAACCCAGTGGTATCCAAACAGTCACCCGTTATAATTCCAGATTCAAATAACAAATCGATGCAAGTAAGACCTATCTTGGTGGATGAAGTCAGAGACGGCACTTTGGAGCTGTTCTTTCCACCTTTCTCAGCCCAGCACCATTGTAACCAAAGATGCTTCCCTGATTGGGGCATTTTCAGGGAATGATGGTCCAAGGCACATGGTCTGATTTTAGAGGCTAATCTGTATATAAATGTTCTAGAATTGAGGGCAGTGCTTTTGGTGTTGCAAGCATTTCAGTCTGCCCTTCCTTCGGGAACAGTTGCTATCCAGTCGGACTACATGTCAGTAGTTTGGTATATCAGCAAACGAGGAGGAACCAAGTCCCTACCCCCTATGTCGAGAGGCCATGAGAGTTTGGCGATGGCTTCCAACCACTTTCTGATATCAACTCGTATCCCAGAGATTTCCAGCGTGATGCATTCTCCTGTCTCACGAGTGGTCCCTTAACCCCAACACAGCGGCAAAGATTTTCAGTTGTTGGGGCCAGCCTTGCTGCGACCCATTCTCCTCCCTGTCCATCCACAAATGCAGCAACTATTTTGTCCCAATTCCCCCGCAGGGGGAGTCCCAGAGGGACACTCTGATATACGATTGGCCCACAGGACTGCTTTATGGTTATCCTCCCATTCCTCTTGATTCCTCCGTTCGTGAAGAAAGCTCTTCAGTTGAAAAGCAAAGTGATCCTCATAGCACCATATTGGCCTCGACAGGTATGGTTCCACTTTATTCAGCCTCATTTACTTTGCAGACCATGGATCTTGGATCCAACACCTGATGTGATTTCTCACCCCCAAGGGTTGAGCCACCTGAACTTGACCAGTCTGAAGCTCACAGCTTGGCTTCTCCACTTCTGATGATCACCGGGCATTGTAATCTTTCCTCTCCAGTATGTGACATTATCCTGGCTTCGCATAAACCAACCACCAGGAAACGTCTAGACCGAGAAAACTAGACCCATATTCTGCACCGGTCTCTGCTGTACCCCAGTACTATCAAACTTCTTTGAAGAGGGTGCCGCAGTTTCAACTATAAGAGTTCATTAAGCTGCCATTTCAAATTTTCATAATGGTTTTGGTGACTCCTCAGTTTCTCATTGTCTAAGCAAAACCTTTTTGAAAGGGGTCCATCAGTACAGGCCTCCAATTAGGCAGCCCATAGAAACGTGGAGTCTCACTAGTCTTAGTCTTTGACACTGCCTCCTTTTGAGCCAGCAGCCACTTTTGACATTAAGTTTCTATCTTGGAAATCTCTGTTTCTGGTGGCCATTACATTGGCCAGATGCATTTCTGAGCTCCGGGCTCTTTGCAGGCACTGTCCTTACTTGATTTTCCATAAGGATAGCTTATCAGTATGGACCAATCCTTCTTTCCTTCCCAAAGTAATCCGAGTTTTCTATTACTCGGACTGTTGACCATCCAGTGTTCTTTCCTAAATTTTCAAACAAGGGAGAGTATTTACATTTGCTTGATGTCCACAGACAGCTGAGATTTTACTTGGGACAAAAACAATCCGTAAATCAGACCAGTTATTCATATCCTTTTCTGGTCCAAAAATGGGAAAGTCGGTCTCTAAAATGATCTTATCTAAATGGCTTGGACTGTATAATTTTCATTTATCCCCAAGAAAGAGTCTGCTCCCCCAAACATCAGGGCTCACTCCACCAGATCAGTAGCAACTTCTGTGGCGTTCCACTTTAGAGCTTCCATGGACGACGACTATGCAGCAGTTACATAGGCTTATCACATACATTTATCACTCATGGTCTCCAGAGGATGAGCTTCTTTTGGCTCTGTGGTGCTCAGGAATGTTCTTTCATAACATCCGCCCAAGTGACACAAGGAAGCTGGGAACTCGGTCATATCAGTGATGAATGGGATGAAGATTAACAACATCAGATGAAGCTATGTCTTACCATAACGTTCATCTGTGTTGTTGATCTTCATCCATTCATCACGTCCCACCCTCCTTCCCCATCCTAGAGGCTCATGGGGGATAATTTGGGTCCATCTCCTGGATTAATGTTTTTGCTAAGAGACTGCCTCTACTTTACTAAGTTAGGGCAAACTCTGTCTGAGGTAACCGGTAGAAGGGTATTGTGGGTAAAAGCTTAGCTCAAGAGTTTTTGGCTGGCGCGATCTTGGTACAAGGCAGACTCTGTTCCCAAGGATGGAACCGATAACCTATCAGTGATGAATGGATGAAGATCAACACAGATGGAACGTTATGGTAAGACACAACTTTTTTCTAACTCCAAGAAACAAACATTTAAAACAAAGTTACTGTTATTTGAATCTGTAGTATAATAAAAGCATTTAAGATTTGGATACTTCCAATAAATCGTCTCGATTCCAATGCAGTCCTACACCAGCAGTAGTCTCTCAGCTGTGTGTGTGTGTGTGTGTGTGTGTGTGTGTGTGTGTGTGTCTATATTTATGTTAGAAGGGGATACCACTTCCCGATCAAACTGCCAAGTGGTCAGGAAAACTCTGGGTATTCTGTGTTCCACCTAGGCTGGATTTGTGCCAAACATGTGAACTGCCCATTTATAGTGTTTTTTTGGGAGGAGACTTCTGTCTTGGTAGGTGCACATTATCTGTACATGGAAGTATGATGCATTGTGGAAGCAGGCCACATGTTGTCTAGTTGCAGGTGATGCCATATATACTCTTGAGCAATGGATGATGAAACCAATTTACAACCTGTAGGCAGTAATTAAAATGATATACAACCCATGCCAGAAAGTCTTTAGAAATCTAAATGGTAGATATTACTGTTAAGACACCTTGTATTGTACTACAGTTTAGTACCGTCTTGCTCTATAACATGATTTTGTGAAAACTGTCTGTGTAGGTAGACACTACCATGCAAGTACATGTCCTTAATAATGTAGCAGTTGTAACAAGACAAGGAGGAGAGACTGAAGACAGTGGAGGCATGCAAGGCATCAGGAGCCAATGCATTGCAACACTGACAAAATAGTGACATCTGGTCTGCAGCTATGGGCCGTGACATAGACGACAAAGAATAATGTAGTGCATGTTTTTGTACACCAGCTGTACAGGTGACTACATGGTCTTGGCCATACTGTGCATCAAATGTCAACAAACCAACACAGGATAAGGGAAGCGCAGTCCACATTTGCACAAGAGGTGGTTGGGACACTGTGACGGTTGGGCTGCAACACTAGAATATAGGGTATGGTCAAGGGAGGTAAACGCATTAGCCTTGTCATCTAGGGGAATGCTGTATGTGAGTATCTTCTCCACCAGGGACTGATTTTGGGGTGCTGCTACATGACTGTTGGCATGCACTGTGCAAGTTAGTCATGTCTGAGCTTGGTTCGCCCCATGGAAATAATGGGATAAAGTACAGGGCACTGATGGACTAGATAATATGGCCAGACCTTGCACTGACTTGTATAACTGGAATACAAACCATTATTATTTTGGTACTGAAACTTGAATATGTACTACTAGTCGTTTCTTTACTATCGTCACAACTGTGTTGTACGGAGCAAAAACAAAAATTAAAGTTCAGTATTAAGATTTATTCATCTCGTTCCTAACCTGGAAAACTACTGCACCTTCTTAACTGCCAATACATAACACAGCATTTTTATTTTCAGCTTAATTTATGAACTGCTGCCCACACTGAAAAAAAATACACTTCAGATAAGAAGCAGCCACTACGTTTTGAGACCCTTCAAGTACTAAACTATTGTCCACAATTTAAAGACTCAAAGCACTGAGATTTTTTTCAAAACCTGCTGTAGCTGTCTGGAAGTTCCATACTTCTCAACTGTACAGATTTTTGCAGAATGTCCAGATTTTGCCTCATTTTTTTGTCTGTTTTTCATAAAATTGTGTTTTTCTGGAAAATTAGTGGTAACTCATTAAAGACAGAGGTTAGAAAATAATGACAGGCATTTAAGTTTTAAGACTTCATACCCTTAAGAAAATTCATGTTAATGCAAAACCTGTTCCATCAACTTTATTTATGGCTTTGTCCAGATTTCTTGCTCTAGGAGGTTGAGATATGTCTAGAACACTGTTTTAGAATCTATCAAAATAAGTTTAAATCGAGTAGCTATGATTTTCTCCAAGCCTGGCTGTGTACAGATGCCACCAAATAAGCTTTTTAAAGCTTTATGGGTAACACCATGTTTCTCAGCTTCATTAAAATTTATGCTGATTTACAAAAGCTTTGAATAATTGCAGTCCATCACCATTTACATGCATTATAGTGAATACTAGGCCATCTACCATGAAGGGCCATTTTAAGCCTAGACAACCTATTCCAGTAAAGGACCCGATAAAACTACTCTGAACATACTATCTCCGCAATTTAAAGGAATTAATGAAAGTATGTGTATATAATGTTTACACTGTTATAGAAGATATTCCTATACTCCTGCTAGGTGGTTAGAACATGCTCTCTACCAGGTGTTGCAGCACCCAATCCTCCCTTACTCTGTACCCACACACTTGCCCTTCTGCAGCCTGTTTTTAGTTTCTAAACGCCTCTCCTTCTGTTCTTACTGGCCCTAGGATCTCCCACCATGGCCATTGATATATTTACACAGTTTTGCCACTAGATGGCACACTGTACATACCTGTTAACAATTACCTTTAGGTGTAGCAGCTTTTTAACTTACTAGTGTATTTTTTTCTGTTCACACTTACCTTTAGTGTAACAGCTTTTATTAGTGTAATTTTTCATTATCTCTTTCTACCCTACGAACATAACTGCTTCTCCCACTTTTAGTCCTTGGGGTTTACCCTTCTCCCTTTGTGCATACTTCTAAATTTACTGTCTACTCTACTGATTGTTATTGTTTTCAGCCTGGCCTGCATTCTACCTGCTCTGCTCCCCTACCCTGCCCCCAATTCTCACCCGCCCCCAGTGCTCCTACATTTCACACACACCCTCGTCTGAAACCACTCCCATTCATCAGAAGCAGTCATCACTCTCCCATTCATTCGTAGGACCCAACCCACTACTCAAACTCCAATCTCTCACTCTACACTAATTATTAACACTCCACCTCTACTTTCTAACAAGTATTACTTAAACACCCCTAAAATGCCTCCACATACTGCCTTCACACCTCCAAAATCAAAACCTTTTTACTGCCTAATACCCCCACTTATAATTCTCTATCTTCTCACAGCCTATGAATCGCAATACCTCCTTGGCTCATACTAGCCTAGATTCAAATTCAAAACCACCACTGTTAATCTGCCACATAACTCTAAACAAATACTACCCCACTTCTCATCAAACTCTTCTAATGTAAAAACTCTGCATCCCATTCGAGCCATGTATATCAATCATAGAAATAAATACCATCACAAACTCTTACTAAAACTCCAGAAACCTGCCATTAGATCACTACCTAACCTCAGAGGACAGTGACATCCACCCTAACTCAGGCCCAACCCCACCTGTTACTATCAACTCCACAAATAACACCTTCACCAGCCTACGAAACTCAAATAAGGCCTCCAACTCATTCCTAGTGTGTCACCTAAACAGAAGTATAAATAATACTAAAATACATGCCCTCCTGGATGTGTACACCCCTGATGTGTTTTGCCTTTCTGAAACCTGACTCAAACCGAATACCTCTGATAATGAGATTATACCCCCAGGTTACAATATATTAAGATTTGATCGCGTCGCTAGGAAGGGAGGTGGAGTAGCATCTTGTATAAATCCACACTGGAAGTATCCAAAACTAGTACTCCACATGTCTTGATAACCAGCGATGCAGAAATACTCATCACAAAGGTCCAGCTCAACAAACACATGTCTATAAACATTGCCTGTATCTATATTCCTCCAGGTGACAACACAAATTCCTTGGAAGGTATCATCCAGTGGCTGTCCACTAACTACCCCCAAGAAACTATCATCCATGGGGACTTTAATATCGACTGGAATACCTGCTCATCAGACTTCCCCTCCACCCACAAATTTACTTGGCTTCTCCCAGATCATATATTCCCTTACCAGAATCAATAAGCCTAACAATAAGGAAAGTATCCTAGACTGGATATTAATAAACAACCAACCCCAGATGTATAAAACAGGCAATCCTACCTGAGGATATTGGTGACCACTTCCTAACCTATATAATCAGAAAAAGAAATGACATCCCTCAACAATTTAACTTTAAAACCATTAGGGGTAATAAGAATTGTATTCAGACTAATTTCCAGAATTAACTTGATTCACGTGACTGATCCAACCTAAAACTACTTCCATTAGATGAAGCAGTTTCATACTTTAATTTCTTGCTCTGTTAGATAACCATGCTCCCAAACGTACTATCAGAACCAATAACAAAGCAGCATCATGGTTAACCAGTGATAGAAGACAAAAAATTATTAGCAGAAACAAAGCATGGACTTCCTGGAGAACCACTAAAAGATCACCTCCTATATACAGTTGAGAAATAACACAAGTCCATTATGCTAGACAAAAAAGTTACTACTATAATATGCAACAGAAGCACCCAAATCAACCACAAAAATTCTGGTCAGGCTTAAACTTCTCCACCCAGGTCAATTATCTACCCCTACCCCCTTAGCTACCCTACAACAACCTCCTAAAATTGTTGCTAACACATTTAACACTTTCTTTACAGAATCCGTGCAATCCCTTGCCAACAAACTGTCTCCCAATACCTCCAAGTACTACCATACCCACACACGATAATAAAATCCCCTTCAAGTTTGATCCAGTACCAACATCTTTTATTAAATCCCTACTTAAACTGAAACCCACCACACTTTCAGCAGGCCTACTACCCGCAGAGTTTCTCCATAAAGCTGCTAATGAAATTTTAATCAATCAAACTATTCTTGAAGCTTATATCCCCTCCATCTGGAAAATCTCCTACATTATTCTCTTCACTGAACTCTCAAATTATAGGCCCATAGCCAGCCTATCTCCCTTGGCTAAAATGGAAAAATGCATCCATAAGCAATTTCTAGCCTACCTGAATCAGAACACTCTCCTAGCCCTCTCCCAGCATAGATTTAGACCTTCCCATAGTACAACTTCAGCCCTTCTCTTACACAATAAATCAAAACCATAATGACAACAAGCTCTCCTCAGCTCTTTCTAGACCTATCCAAGGCATTTTATATAGTAAATCACCGGCTGCTCCTAGACGCACACTACAATCACTCTCCATAGATAACTATAGCCGGCCTTAGGCATAGGCCAACTAGGTGGCCGCCTAGGGCGCTGCTCTAGCAGGGGCACTTTTCCAATATTTATTTGGTGTAGGTAGACCAGGATGGGGGCACCAGGTGGTGTGGGAAGGGCGCCATGGAGCTTTTTTGCCTAGGGCACCAGTTGACCTAAGGCTGGTCCTATAGATAACCTAGCAATTAGCTGGTTTCATTCTTACCCAAGTGGCAGGTTATCTTTCCATAGTACAGCTTATCTTCCCTTTTACCAGTCAACCTCGAGTCCCCCAAGGATCTATATTAGGCCCCCTCCTGTTCTCCATTAGGCCCCCTCCTGTTCTCCATATTCACTTGCACAGTCATCCCAGATGCAACATGTATTCAATATGCAGATGACTCCACCCTAATCTGCTCTGTCACCTCCCCCACAGATTTACAATCTTTATCCCAAATCACTTTCAACAAAGTAGAGAACCGGTTCTCTGGTCACAGTCTATTAAACCCAAATAAAACCAAACTATTACTCTTATCCCGTACTCGCAAGATCCCCTCACCACTTCTCACCATAACGTCTAACAATGGTACTATAATTTCCCTAGAACCTTGTACTAAACTACTAGGGGTAATCCTTGACAACCTGAAGTTTGATGCTCACATAGACAAAACTATCAAAACAGTTAAGAAACTAGGCTATTTTTATACAGGATTAAATGATTCCTAACCCCATCTGCTAGAACTGTTATTGCCTGGACACACCTGTTATCAACCCTTCTTTATGCCTCACCCATCTTCATAAGCCTAAGCAAATCAAACATCAAATTTACCAGCTGCTACAATAATACTACCAGATTTGCTACAGGTTCAGCTTGTAGAACCCATCACTGTCTAAACCTTCAATCGCTAGACTGGCTAGAACTACCCTATCAACTTCAATATAACCAACTTAGAGTTCACAAAATTCTCTTCCAACCAGACAGTACACCCATACTGAAAAATATTATTGCTCCTACAGTAACCTAAAAGCCCTCCGTTCTTCCAATGGAACACTAGTACAAACTGTTAAAGCCAACAATTCAGCTGGTGAATCACTATTTGCCAACTCTGCTGGTAAAAACCTGGAACTTACTCCCTGCTGAACTTACTACTGTGCCCTCCTTATCCCAATTCAAAATATCCCTAAAGAAATACTAAAAACGCTTTGGCGTTGTCCCTGTACAAACCCTGACTAACCCCACTCAAACATGAACTATAAATGAGAACCTTACTACAAGAATAAAACTCTGATCCTTTAACTGTCCAGAAATAATGTTGGTCTCTCACCTACTGGTAAGATTTAAAGTATAGATGATACCATGTGTGTTAACCACTTTGTGTTTCCCCTTTTCGGATGTAATTTCCATTTCCCTCTCGGCTACTAACTTCCAACCATTTCCTGTGTGTGTACTTCAGAAAATCCTGTACCTGTGTGTATATATCATGAAACAAATTTCTATGTTGTGATAATTCAATGTAATAATTTCACTGTATTTACACTTATGTACATTTGGAGCTTTTCTCCCCAGGTCTCTGCTGAAAATGAACCTGTATCCAGTCTGACTTTCCCGGTTAACAAATGTAAAATAAGAGTAGAAATAAATCCCTGTACTTTGTATCTATGATGTAAAGGCCTTGACCATTCTACAAAATTCACCCCTGTGTGTTGTAGTCCTTTACTGCATTTTTGTATGCCACCTTGCTGTTTAAAGACTGCTAATACATGAATATTCAACATTAGTACAAATAAACATTTTCTACATTTTATGCAAAGAAACCTAGATGTCTTCTTGTTGAGCTTTGTGTTTTATATTCTGTTCAGCGTGGTAGATTATTAGTAATTTTTTTACAAGAAAATGTTCACTGTATGAAATTCCATGACTTTTGTCTTTGCCTTATTGACCTTGGCTGGAGCAGTGACCCAATACAACCCATCCACAACCCCTTTTTCCTACTTGCACATGGAGTCCGGGTGTTCCAACAGTGACACGTGGTAAGAAAAACAAAATGGTGTACTGTTAGAGCAGGATTTGCCTTTTCTGCCTATGGAAAGATTTCATTGTGCACCTGCCAGGGGGATATGATGGTCCCTTTAAAAAGCTTGGTACTTGGAAGAACTGGCATTGGTGCTGGCTAATGTCATGGACATCACCCATACAGATGTGCAGTCCAGGCCTTGGTATGACCTAAGGATGTGCCATTGACTTGCTTAAACAGTAGGAAGCAGAGGTTCAGGAGATGTAGTGTAAATTATTATCCCCACCCCACACACACATTTATCTTCCATTGTGTTAGTTGATCACCTGTGTTTAATGCTTGCTTCAAAGCAGCTGGAAAACAAATCCTTGTTTATGGCTGGTAGATGTAGAAGACAGGAGTGCCCCCGTAGGCAATAGGCTGTATGTTGTATAGCATTAGTGTACAGTTGCAGTGCTTGTTCATGTCATGTGAGTCTTGTTTTATTCCTATTTTGCTTTCCATAAACAAGTCTGGTTGAGAAAAGGGAGGTGTCACTGCTATGTTAACCTCAACCTTCACTATTTACAGTGGCTGTTGCTGAGTCACTGTGCCCCCTGTCTGCTTTTTTTTTTAGAACGGGAATGAAGATTGTGTGCTGGAGATGATGACATGGGGGGGGGGGCTGTGCTCTCTTCCATTTCAGGAGTAGAGGGCTTCTGTTCTGAATAAAGACTAGCAGTGTCATATGTAGAGACATAGTGCCAGATGTGGAGGCTGGTAGTGTCTGAGGTGGGCAGGCAGGTGGGCAGCTGCATTGGCAACGTGGAGTGTATATTGGACAAATTTGGAGTTACTCTTTCAACAAGTCCTAGCCTTTTAGAGGAGCAACTGGCCCACAAAGTTAGCCACCCAGGTGTATGATGCCCAAGTGTTTCCTTTCAGGTTGGTCTGGCAGTCAGCCATGTTAAAAGCCCACCCTGTCCCCTTGAGTGTTACCCACTTCCTTGTGTGTCATTGCCCATACCTTCCTTCTTGTCCAGCCATCCCTGTCATTTATGTGCTCCCTACTTGTTTTTTTCATTGACATCCCACCCTTTGTATACCACCCTTGTTTGTCTGCACTTACTACTTTACCTTCTTCCAGTATCCCACCAAAAACCATCCCTCATTACCTTTCTCAATTCCTCCCCTCTTTTAATGGAAAGCAGTCTCCCCCACCATCTGCTCTGTATTACTTACACTTGCATTTTTTTTCTGTTTCCTGTCCTGTGCTTTCCTACTGTCCTCTATCCCTTTTATTCCCGTTTTTTTAATGAAGAACAGGTTCTGTGTTGATATTCACTCCCACACTGCTGTCCATGTTCTGCTATGCTGTCCTACCTGTTGCTTTGCCAGCTACCTGTCTCAGCACTGATTGTAACTGCTCACGCTGCTTTGGGTTCAGAGGGATGAATTTGTTGTGGTGCCATGCAAGTTTTCCTTCTAGTGCTACAGTAGTGCTGCTTCTCCATTTGGCATAATGCTTTGCTGTTCCCACAGCCCTTCTGTTTTGTGGTCTTTCACTTGGTATGGTGGCACTTCCTTTGCATGTTATATCCCTAAATATTTTTTGTACACTTAATGCAGCAAGTCTCTTTGACACTTATTCTTTTAGAAGTTAACTATTTGTTTTGTTCTTCCTGTTGTATTTTATTTTTGTGTGTGTATTTAGAACTGTGTGGGCTGTCTGGAAAATTAGATTGACACCTTTGAGAATAAATAGAAGGCCAAGTGGAGCCAAACAATCCTGAGGCTGTTCCAGTACAAAAATACTTGTCTACTGTTGGTCACTTTTTTTTTTTTTTGGGGGGGGGGGGTACTTTAAAAATGAAACATTCTAGCTTGCTTTACTTGCTTACATCCCCTCTTGAATAGGGATAACAGATGCCTTTGGGTTTGTCTCTTGCATTACACACTGGGTGATGACTTACTTTATCCCCTGTGTTCATCCAACTTTATTACCATTTCAGTACTTCTCTGAATTATACCTGAAGTCTCTTTACTTGGTATTTTGTAATAATATCAGCTCTTCACTTCAACATGGTACGCATCCTAACTTTTCTGATGTGTGACAAAGTCCAACATGGGATCGATAGGCAACATAGGACTGTAAATTAGAAAGATGACTAGCTCAAATGCTATACTAAATTGTGCAAAAGTCAGACACGCAAATAAAACTGATTTCTATATAGTACCATATTGCCTACCCTCCCAACAAAAAAAAAAGTACCACTATAACCAAGCCGTGCTGAAACAATAGAGATCTCGAGTAAATGCCATTTGCTTGCTTTTTTGATAATTATTCAAAAATGTTCAAATTTCAAATACTCCACCCTGGCATTACTGAAAGATCTGTCCCTTCTGAACATTTCCCCTCCACCATAGAACCCATGCTAAAGCTCAAAATCGAATTTACATACAGTTGAGCTATGTAAATGTAAAAGATACTTGATAAACCCACTTTTGTCTTATACTGCATGCATATCCCTATTTTCATTCCATTTATTTAGTCTGTTGCATATCCCCATTGTCATCCCATTTAGTCTGTTGCCATTTAGCAAACTACCTTTTTGAAAACTGAGTTTAGGTTGAACTGTAATTTAACTAGTGCAGCTGATGCCCCCCCAAAACACACCTCTCTATTTGACCTGCTATCCTCTGCACTTGACCAATACGTGTTACCCTTTCACAGACCCATCTGTTGTTTTGGATTGTTATATTGCTCGACATGCATTGGATGGCGCAGTGGTAGCATTGTTGCCTCATAGCAAGAGGTTCTCCGGGTCGATTCTCAGCTGGGGTGCCTTTTGTGCGGAGTCTGCATGTCTTCCTGCGTTTGTGTGGGTTTCCTCCGGGTGTTCCGGTTTCTTCCCATGTTACAAAGACATGCATCTAAAGCCTTTCTCCCCTGGCCTCCGCTCAAAATTGGCTTTGTTCCAAGTCTGACTTTCCCGGTTAACAAATGTAAAATAAAATAATAAAATGCTTTTTTGTTTGATTTCAAAACTGCCTTTGGTTTATTCTGCATGGTATTCGGCCTTGAATTGTAGGGTGTTACTCCACAGATCATGTATTTCCTTTGGAATTTAGAGTAGAGTGTTAAAACTAAGGCAGATATCTGTATCTTGCATATTCTGCATTGACTGTCTAAAATGAATTTGCTGTACAAGTTTCAGTCTTAAGTTGATTTGTATAGATGGGTACCTTTCATGTTTCTACTCAGCAGGGTAATTTGTTAGTACCAGAGGCCAGTGTTGTGTTGAGTTTAGCCATATGCCAGTATTGTGTTGAATTTAGCCATATCTGTAGCTGCTCAGTCTGGCCTCTTCTGATTTGGGAGTCTTTTGCATAATAATGTATTGTAAAGTCTTGGTGTCACATGAATAGATCACACCTCCACTTATTTTGTAGGAGTCACTTAATCATTTTCCTTTTGTTTGTGAAGATGTATAGCAGTGTTCAGAGTCTTAATTTTTTTGTCTTCATTTTGCAGGTGGCCTATTGACTGGGAAATATAAATACGAAGACAAGGACTGCTCTCAACCAGTGGGAAGGTTCTTTGGCAACAGCTGGGCAGAGGTGTATAGAAACAGGTGAGATTTGCATTAAATGCATTATACTATAAGCCATACTTTGTACCCACTGAGTACTAAGCTCAGGGTTTCCTACTGTTTGAGACCATACTATTGTGAAATATAATATTCAGAACTGTGAACAGCTGCACTTGGTTGTTCAGAAGCAAGTGGTTGCTGTAAATGGAGTGTTATCGACAGGGAAAGGTCAGATTCCAAAAAATCAGTTTAGTAACTGCAGTGTTCTGTATTTCAGAGAGGCTGTTGAAACAAATTCTGGCTGACATTTTTGTCTTCTGCTAACTACAAAAAAAAAATGCTGGTACCATAAAATGCTTAAAAAAAAAAAAAAAAGCAACATCCTAAGCTACCACTAGGGTATATAAAATGGTAGCAGCTGCATTGGTGTATGATGCAGAAATCATTTACAGGGATTTGTGTGTGCAGTAGAACTCTATGGTGTCTTCAGAAACTGCTCTTGACAAGAGGATGAAAGAGAAGGTCGGTAATGAAGTGTCAATATTTTCAAAGGCAAGTAATTTATTTTCTAAATGACATTGTATAACAGCAGTATATCCCATTCATATGTAGATAGTGCAGATTTACCCATTCATATGTAACTCTTGCATGTTTACCCAGAGCTACCTTTGTTTGGTCATTTGCAATTCCTCATAACCTGCCGGGGGTAGAGCCTGCATTAACCTCCACACAAATAACTTGTATTGTGTAAATGATTGCTGTTGGTTTCTTTTTGCAGTAACTTTCTAAAGGCATAACTTTGCAGTGTGTGCTACATGAATGAGATGTGAAATGGTTAATATTGCGACTGAGGTGCATTGATGATTTTTCATGAGGGATGAAAGCAGACAGTGTCATGTCATTTTAGGATTTAATTTTTATATAGAGTATAATCCTCTTTATTGTAGTGCTTACTTTTTTGCACAGTAAATTGAAGGAAATATATACAATAAATAGGCAGTTTTTCCCCATCTCTTTCAACCTTCTGGTTTAAAAGCCGCTCTTGCGCTTGTTTCCTACCTTTCCTGTTACTAGTCTAGTCCAGATACAGAGTTGCTATATCCAGGACTGTTAAGCTTCTGAGCCCCCGCAAGCCATTCTGTGTTGGAGGGAAGCCTTCTAGCTTTTCAGTGGGAGTGATAAGGCCTAGGTAGCCTATCTACCACAAGAGGAGTGGTTCTGGCCCAGAAATTGTAGTTTACTGGCCGTTTGGGCAGTTTTTTTTCCATCTCTCAACTTTCTGGTTTTAAAGCCCGTGTTTGCGCTTGATCCCCACCTTTCCCGTAACTAGTCTAGTCCAGGTACAGAGTTGATGTATCCAGGGCTGTTAAGCTTCTGAGCCTCCCCAAGCCTTTGTGTTGGAGTGCAGCCTTCTAGCTTATCAGTGTGGGAGTGGTAAGTACTAGGTAGCCTGCCTACCACAAGAGGAGGGGTTTTTGGCCCAGGAATTGTAGTTTATTGATCATTCGGGAAGTTGTCCATATCTTTCAACTTTCTGGTTTAAAAGACCACATCTGCGCTAGTTTCCCATCTTTCCTGTAACTAACCTACTGGAAAGCACTAGAAAGCCTTAAACTGATATAAGCCTTCTAGCTTAACTCATTCCCTCCGGTACAGCTCTTGAGTGTGTGTCTTTAACTCCCAGTGGGTGTGGCTTAAGCCTTTAAAAATGAAGTTATCACCTTACAGTTCTAGAAAATGCTCATTGATAGAAGTCAAATATCAATACAGTTGTGTTTGCCATCACATATGCTTCAAGACAAAATATCCTGGTACCTTGTATATAACATGGTTTTGGAATTATTAATGCAAATATGAACAATCAATATTTGACGCCTAGATTTAGCAGTAGGAGGTAACTACAGAAGATGCCTGGAGGAGCACTGTGCTGTAATGAGAGACTTTGGAGTGAATGAGTATCAGTTTTCTGTATTTTCTTGCTGTACTTAACTGTGTTCCGCCTAAATGCTGATTTTCCAGCACTTATTGTGATTTAAAAGCTTGTTTTTTTCACATTGTGCTTATTTGACTGCCTGCACTTTTAAAAAGTTGTGTTTTGTTTAAATTGTTTAACTGTTGTAGGCTACACACTAAAGTGCGATAGCCTTTTCTGATCATTTGTAGTCGTTTTAAAGCTGTTTTAAGTGTACTTTTTACTGTTTTTGCCTTATCTTTTCAAAAAAAAAAATTTTTCTTGTTTCCCGCCTTTCTAGTATAGTCCAGTTTTCAGGCTAGTGCTGAATTCAGGGCTGTTACAAGTTTGAGTTGCCCATACCTTACTTGGATAGAGGGAAGTTTCTCTGCTCACCTGTGAAAGAGGGGAACTTTGAGCAGCCATCTGTCCTTGGAGGAGTGATTCCATCCCAGAAGTTAGTAGTTTAAAAAACGCGTTTGCATGGTTTGCACTAATATACCCTGACACTTGACTGCCCAGCAGGGCAAGGCTCTTTATCCACCCCTCACCAACTAAGCAGCTCACCCTACTATTCAGGCATGACCAAAGGGCAACTTCAGGTGTACTCTGCAGTCCAGCTGGTGAATCTGGGTATCCTGAGGCAATGTTACAACTGACTCATGTACACAGACAGCCCCCTCCTCCTACCACAAAACACTAACATATGCGGAGATGCAATTATACAGCCAAACTGGAGGCTAAGGTCTCTCCACTAAACCAGCACTGGCAAAAAATACACATAAATACACAAAATCATACTCTGAGGCTCTAAACAAAAACCTGCAAAAGCATCAGAGAGCTCCAAAGCAGATACCCACAAAACCTGCACCTAAACCAGACAACACATAAAACACAAAATCAATGTGCCGCACAGTCACAGCCCTTAAGGCAAAATAACATACCTAACACACCAGTAATAGGTGACTCAATAGTCAGGCACACTCCAGCCCCACTCACTGGGCTGGACAAGGAGAAGGTTACTGTTAGCTGCCTGTCAGGAGCCAGAATCCGCCACATAACGCAAGCACTCAGGTCACTCCAGAACCAGTACAAATATGACTGTCATTGTTCATGTTGGTGTGAATGACCGGAGATGTACCTCCCTGGACTATATGAAAAGAGACAGGAAGAGCTCTCTGATCATGTAGCCCAGGTGGGTATGACCCTGACCCTGAAGTAGCATCCTGCCCTCACCAAGAATGATACCTCAGTATAAAGAAAAAATGATCAGTTTCAACAATTGGCTAAGCTTCTGGTGTCATTCAAAGGGGATCCACTGTCTGTCAGCCTGGGATGACATGCTTGACAAGGCGCGTTGCTTCTTGCACCTGTTACCCCCTTGGGTTTTGAATACTGGCCAAGGCTCTTGCTGTCCCCATAGTGCCTTTTTTAGGCAAGGCTCAAAATTCAAACCCACTTCCTTAAACAGCACAAGTAAAAAAAAAAATGAGGGTTATGCTACTCAACGCCAGGAGTTTAAAATCTCAAAATGCATGTGCTCGAAGCACTCCTACATATGGAGAACGTCTACATCTGTGCAGTAAATGAAACCTGGTTCAAGGTTCCAGAGAGCACTCCAGCACTACTGGGCTACAACTCGTACCACACATTTCGGCCACAGAACACAGACTGAAACACAAAAGGAGGGGGGGTGTATCCATATTCATCAAGGATACCCACACCTCTAGGTTAGTGGCGCAGCATGATACCTCTGTGATCATCCATGTGCAACTAACATCGGGCAAATCTGCAGTGCAAATTGTGGCCTGCTACAGATCTCCCTCCATGACCCAGGACCACCACTCCGTCTTTCTGGAGACACTGGAAAACATAAAGGTCCTACCGAACACCCTGATATTGGGCGATTTCAATTACCCTACCATTAACTGGGAAAACTACTTGAGTACAAACTCCCAGACTCAGCGCTTCCTGGAGTTTATCAACAAGTGCCCTGGATCAGCTGGTAAACTCCCCTACCAGAGGCCACAGCATATTGGACCTGGTCATCACCAATATGGGCGACAGGTGTTCTGTATCGGAGGTTAACCCGTCACTGGTTAGATCAGACCATAAACTAATCACCCTGGATGTCCACACCCCACCACCACCACCCACAACCAAGGAAACCACAGTGAAAAACTTTTCTAAAGCAAACTTCACCTTACTTAGAGGTGGTAAGTTTCACAGCCCCCACGATAAAGGATAACACTGCCTAAGATGCAGAATCCTTTACAGTTGCACTCTGTGAGCACCTACAAGGATGCATGGATCGTGCCATCCAAGACTTCCTCCCCTACGAGAAGGAAACCTGTCTGGTGGACCCCTGCCATAAACTGGTTATACAACAAAAGGAGGAAACTAGTTCAGAAAAAAAGCAAATCCCAAGAAGGAAAGACATCCATGATCAGTATCCGTAAGAAACTAAGGTCCCTCATAAAATCATCCAAGGCTAACTTTGAAAGAAAAATAGCCAAGGATTCGAAAGATAACCACAAAGCCGCCTTTAGCTATGTCAAGAATCTAAGTGGCAACTCGCAGATATGCTCTGAGCTAGTGCAAAATAGCACAAAATATACTGAACCTACTGATATTGCCAACATCCTGGCAGATTCAGTGCAAACTTCACCTCCCTCTCACCTTCAAAAGGGCCCACAACAATACTGGAAAAGTGTAGTGTCCTGGAAATCACAGAAGTACAGGTGAAAACAGCCCTTTCAAAAGCCAAAAACACAGCATCAGTGGGGCCAGATGGTGTCCCAGGCTGCGTCTTGCACAAACTATAGAACGAACTAACCCCCCCCCCACCTAAACATGCTGTTCAACCTCAGCCTCTCCACAGGCTTCATGCCCATAGAATGGCACACAGCAATGGTTTTTCCACTCCACAAAGGAGGGGCCACAACTGACCCTTGTAACTATCGCCCCATAAGTCTGACTAGCCTGGTCTGCAAGGCTATGGAGTGCATCATCATGGAACTGAGTAACAAAGACATTGGGAACCTCCAAACACTTGACCTGACCCAGTTCGGCTTTAAGGGCAGGTCATGTCTACTAAACCTGGTTGACTTCTTCGAGACAGTCACCAAGGCCATAGACAAGGGAAAGGTGGTTCACACAGCCTACATTGATCTCGCCAAGGCGTTTGACACAATTCCTCACTCGGGTATTATAGAAAAAGTCACCAGCCTGAACATAAACCTGTACGTTACAAGATGGGTTGCCAACTGGCTTACAGACAGAACTCACACGGTAAGAATAGCGGGCTCCAGGTTGAGTCTAAACTGGTCACAAGTGGTGTCCCGCAAGGCTCGGTTCTGGGACCCCTACTGTTAGACATATATTTCTCAGAAGTACAGGCAAACGCAGGAGGGCTATGGCTAACCAAGTTCGCTGATGACTGCAAAATGGGAGCCATAACTGACTCTCCAGCTGACACGGACATCCTTCAAAAAGGCCTTACTGAGACAGACACCTGGTGTCAAAGTCATGGCCTCAAGCTAAATGCTAAAAAATGCATAGTCATCCCGTTTGGGAAAAACAAAACACCCACGAATTACCACATAGGCGGCAGCCCCCTTACTACAGAAGAGGTGATAAGAGATCTGGGGACCCAGGTCGATGGTAATCTCTCCTTTGACAATCATATTGCCAAAGTAGTTGGTAATTAGACAGGCCACACAGAAGGATTTCCTAAGGGGTTCGCATCTAGAAATAGAGGTTATAGTGCCCCGCTACTCATCACTCAGCAGACCCATCATAGAGTACAATGCCCCATTTGGGATGTACCTCACAAGACACTTCCAACAGCTGGAATGACCACAAAAGCACCTCACCAAGAGGATTACTGGCCTCAAACATGTCCTATGCAGCCCGACTGAAAAAATTCCAGCTGTACTCCGTGGCATATCGCTTACTCAGAGGTGATCCTCTGCCTGACTTACAAAGCCATGTCCAATTCAGAATTGATGGACATGCTCCACCTAAAGAAATTCAAGTCACTGCGAGCCACACGCTCTAGTGAGCTTGCCACAACAATAAATAGAACATGCTGGAGGGATAGATTCCTGTCACAGACTCCCCATGATTTGGAACAAAATTCCTAACTACATTAGGCAGAGCCCCTCACTTAACACTCTTCAAGAGAAGCTTTGAGTGAATGGGTAACAGAAAATACACCTCCGGGACCACTTCATTGGCTCTGCTTGACAGAGGCTCAGTTAATCAATGGGGCGGCGAAAGCCGACACACACTGGCTAGGCTTATAAATGCCCTCGGGCAGATAGCCTAGTATCTACCTATAGACCTATTACAGAAAATGCAGAGTTATTCCAAAAATAAGTACTCTGGAACCAATTTAACATCATAAATAAAATTGCAGCTGTCAGTAAAATACAATGAACTTCAATGAGAGTCCAAATTTATGTTCCACCACACACAAATGGGAGCACGGCTGATTTTAGTACCAAGACAACAGTCCAAATGTCCACTGCAGCCTAAGCTGATTAGGGAGGTCTGTTTAAAGATTCATCTTCTCCAGTACATTCAGTGACTAGATGCCCAACAGAATTAACTGTGAAAACTATATAATGTAACATTGCTGCAAATAAAAGCAGTAAGATACAAACTGCAGCAGTCAAAACACACTTTGAAAAGTACAACACAGTCAGCAGACTAGTTGTCTCCAAGCTCCTCACTGGTAAAGCCTCCGCTACATATGTGAAATGAACATGTTCAGCAAGGTAAAGCAAGACTTGTGAAATTAATGGAAAATTTTCACCAAGATCATAGAAGCTGGAAAACTGTCAAGTGGCCAACAGTTTTGAAGGATTGATGAAGAATGAAGATTGCACCCAACACTGCTGTATTTGTTCAGCGCCAGTGGTGTAACTTTCACTGCAAAATGTTTGCTTCTCGAGATGAGGCTTTCAGCTGCTGTGTAAAAGTGGCCTAAACACACACAACATCAGGGAGCCGAAGAACATTTATTACAGAAAATACTCCTTAAAGGTTGAGAGGTGTGAGAGAGCGAGACTGTAGCATCCCCACACAACAAACCTAGCTTATAAGTCAGTGTGAGGAAGGTGTGTTTAAACAAAATAAGATGTCTGATTAAGTGGCATGTAGATCAGAGCAGTAAGATCCCCACCAGGAATACTTAGCACTGCTCAGGATAGCATTCGGGGGTGGGGGAGTCTGGGAGTACATAATGAGACTGACTGGCTAACAGGGTGAAGAGGAGGTTACGCAATGGAGAAAGCGTGGGAGGCTTTCATTATGTGAAAGAGTGATGGCACTTTGCCTACTTTGGTGGCATAGAAAGATAAAGGGGTGTTTACAGCACAGGCAGTGGTTCAAGGGAACAAGAGAAGGGCTACAAAGATGGTAAGGACAGCAAAGGAGCAAGCTGAAAGAGTTGGTAGAATGGGACTGGAAGGGGAAACTTTTTTTTTTTCTGTTATGCAACAAAAAGGAGAGGTGGACCTGGCCAAGCTAATCAAAGATGGGGTAAAGATCTGGAAGAATTTGGGGATAAAGCAGTAGTTCAGGCTTCATGAAGGAAAGCAAGGGAATGGGGAAAGCCATGCTGGGAGCATGGTAGGCCATTGTGGAAGAGCAATAGTTAAATATTGGGGGGGGGGTTGAGATGAAACACTTAAGGGATTCTACCACCTGCAAGCATTCTCTGGAATCTTAGCACTGTGCTGGCAGATCTCCTGTCTAGAGTCTTCAGCATCCGACTGCCAGTGCAGAAATGTCTGAATTCTGGAGGAAAAAGTGTGGTATCCTTGTTCAGGTGGAACAGGAAGAATCCTGGGAGCTTGCAGGCCTGTTAGCTTAACAGCTGTGCCCAGAGAAGGGGGATAATCCTGTTGGAAAGGTTACTTGCTTTACTAGGGGAACCTCAGTCCACAGAACAATGAAGCTGGATTCTTGGCCAAAGTCAGTCTTAAGCTAGAGAACTGGACAGAGGAGGGTGCTAGATGTGGCTTATCTTGACTTTCACCATAGTTTGACAGTGTCCCACAGATAATAGCTGCTAGAAAAATGAAAGGGGTTGGAGGTAGAACAGAAACTGGGGAAATGGATTCTTGATCGATATAAGTGATAAAATATAGAGGATTGAGTGTGTAGACTTTGGACTTCTAAGGTGATGGTTGCTGACTGAACAGAATAAAGGATAGTCCCAGAAAGCAACAATAGAATGTAGAAAGAGGCCAACTGTATATTTCACTCGGCAGTTCACTTTGTATGGTTAAGCGCTTTCACCCTTTTAGTTTTGGAACTTCATTAGAACTGCTTATTATAGGAAGAACCAGATTTAAATAAACAAAATGAGCTTCACATGACAAATTACAATCAATGAGCCTAATGAACCAATTAAAAATGAAATACTATGAAACTGTAAAATGTTGGTTTCAAAATAGTAGTGATGGTGCAAGCACCATTCAAACCTGGGTACCTTGTGGCATTTAATATAAGTTGCCATTTCATCTCACAAGCTTCTAAGTAGCTGTCCATAATCCAATCCTGTGGATCCTGTTTTACTTGCTCAGTAACAAAAAAGCTGTGCTTTTACAAAGCACTTGTGTATTTACTCTTCTGATATCCAACAAATGTTCACAAATTCGGTCTTTGAATTTTCTTAATGTCTTATCTACATAATATGCTGGACATACCAAACATTGAGCTGGGTAAACAACATTTTTAGAACAGTTATAATATCCATTGACATTAAATGTTTTATCTGTAATTTCAAAATGATCATAGCCTATAATGTTGGAACAGTGAGAACAAAATCCACACTTAATGGTGCCGCATTTAGAATTATGTATATGCTTCATCCTGGGCTCTAATTTTAAGTTTGGTCTCTTCTATAGACAACCTTAGGTCTCTCCCCAATCTCTCAGCGTATTCTGAATCAGCAAAAAATTATATTCCAGTTTTTAAATAGATAACTTAACATGGCCCTGCTATCTAAAGATTAAGTGGAAATAAACAATTTTTGCGGAATTCTCCATTTATTTAGTAGTTGTGACATGTAACTTTCCCATCACAGATAAATTGTTTGATAACAAAGGAACATAGAATGCTCACACACTGAGTTTTAGCAATAACCTCATCTTTTATATTGGTCCCAAACTCCAAGGGGTATCCTCTGTTCAAAAACATATCCTTTAACAGGTCACACTCGCGTATAAATCAAAATCGGAAATCCTTCTGGCTAACCTCACATATTGTTCTTTAACTACAGACTTTTTTGATGCAACAGATGCCAGCCTAAAAAATGAAGATGAGTTTGGAAATGTAGCTTTACAAAATATAGTCTAACAGTATTTGTAATTATAAATCTCTCTCTACTTTAATGGCAGTTCTCATCAAAATTGAAGGGAAAACGCAAAAATGTATTCTAAAAGTTCATCTAGTTTTTCCACAGGACCTTTCCACAATGTAAAGACGTCATCCAAAAAACTGGTGTACATTAGCCAGGGGGCAGCTTGTGGCCCCCCATGTTCCCCAACTGTTATGGTTAAATGGGAAAGATCACTTTGCCTTTGGATGTCTGTATGAGTCTAGCTGGAGAATGTATACCTGTTTCTTGATGTGTTTATATTGTGGAAAGATCCTGTGGAAAAACTGCATGGATTTTTAGAATACATTAATACTGCATCATGTTTGCATTTTTTCTTCAATTTTGATAAATGAACATTTTGGACAATAAACACTGTTTTTATTTTATATCTGCCAGTTTTGTCCATTATTTCTGTTTTTGTTGTGACCTTGCTTTGAGGTTGGCGTGTCAAGACACAGAGGATCAGCATTCTTTTGTTGTATCACAGTTCGTTGTCTCACCGAATGCTGGTATTGTTTTTAATTTCTGAGAGTATATATTTTTGCTGATTCAGAATATGCGGAGAGATTGGGGGGGGGTACCTAATGTCTACCAAATTGAAATTTGTCTGCTAGTATGCTGCTAATGTCAATTGAGTCCAGAAAGGTGGTGACATTTTGAATGAGTTCAGAGCAAATTTTGGATGTTGGTTTGTAGTTTTGTAGTGTAGCAAAAGGATTTTAAGGATGCTGGTGGTAGCTGAGCCCACAAAACTGATCCACGTGTGTTTAATTGTGGCTACATCTATACGGGTAAGGTTAAAGAGTTCATGTGTCAGAACTGTGTTGGATCTCCTGATTTAGGTATGGTGGATGGCAAGTCGTCCATGACTGTAGCAAAGTATTCTTTAAATGTCCAGCCTTGGTAATGATTTAAGGTAAAGCGGTCTATCTTAAGTAATTTTTGGATTTTCTCATTGTTTTTTCTCATTTAAGTTATTAAAATCTTTCCATATGTGACATGATGTGATATATATTGGTAGTTTATAAGGTGTGAGATTGCAATCACATTTAATTTCTAAGGGACTTTTGTCAGTTCATCCTTGACTAGTTTGTTTTACTGGCAGTATCCCTGACTGTTTCATGTATTTATTGATCCATGGTAAATTGTCATTTTGACTCTGTTCTGTACAGAATACTGACAAAAGTTAGAAAAGCAGTGCCAGTATTAATGCCCGATAGCAGGCTGATTGAATTGGTATCAATCTTCTTTGGAGGATTCTTATATGGGGTGTTAAGGTAGTGCATGTATTTATTGATCCATGGTAAATTGTCATTTTGACTCTGTTCTGTACAGAATACTGACAAAAGTTAGAAAAGCAGTGCCAGTATTAATGCCCGATAGCAGGCTGATTGAATTGGTATCAATCTTCTTTGGAGGATTCTTATATGGGGTGTTAAGGTAGTGCATGACTTGCATGTATATCTCCAAGTCACAAAATTAGACAAGTGATCACTTAAATGTTTGACTGGAGTGCTATTTGTAGTTGCATGGTCAGTTTTCGGAAAAGGTATTTTATTTGTCATTTTTTGTCACATCTTAGTATTTGAGCTCTCTGAAATCCAGTGAGATACTGTTACTTCTATGGGCAGATTGTATCCTGGCTACCATAATCTGTTTGCTGGTGTTTGTCTCATTTTTCACACCTAGGATTTGGGTCTCTGTTACTTATTGGTCAGAACACATGGAGGAAGAGTGGTCCTGCACTGGCTATCTTGCCCCATAAAGGACTTCAGCATTTTCCTGTATTGAAAACCCTTTACCTCCTTAGGAATTTTAATTTCATGGTCAACAGGTTTGCCGGCTTTGAAGCTTGTTACTTGGAAGATGCTCTACTCTGCTTTTATGATCTTGGAGCTTCTGGTCCTTATTTATAGGGAAACTTCTTTGGTCTCTTACAAGTATCACATGCCTCTTAAGACTACTCCACATTTCTTCTGAAAGTGGTATCTGAATTTTAAACTTTTTTTTTTTCCTAGAGCAGAAAGTCGAGCTGTTTGAGCCTTGGACATGTTCATAGGTTCATACTAGGCTATCTGTCCTAGGGCATTTATAAGCCTAGCCAGAGTGTGTTTGGCTTTCGCCACCCATTTTAAATTAATTTTGCTATGCCCTTTTTCGAGGTTAGTATACTGTGCCTCTGTCTAACAGTGACACAGAAGTGATACCCGGGGTAAACCTACGATCTCCCATCCACTCATCAAGATTCCTCTTGAAGAGAGTCAATGAGGGACTCTGCCTAACCTAGACTGGGATTTTATTCCAGAGTGAAGGGAGCCTCTGGGTTATGAATCTGTCCCTCCAGCATGTCCTATTTATTTCAGTGCTGAGGTTCAAGTCTCTCGAGCATGTAGCTCGATGGGATTTGGATTTTCTGAGGTGCAGCATGTCCATTAATTTCGGGTTGGACATGGCTTTGTACATCGGGCACAGATCGCCTCTGAGCAGGCAGTATGCCACTGAGTAGAGCTGGAGTTTCTTTAACCGGGCAGCATATGGCATCTGTTGGAGCCCTTTGATCCTCTTGGTGAGGTACTTTTGGGGTCTTTCCAGTTGCTGCAGGTGTCTGGTAAGGTACATCCCAAAAGGGGCATTGTACTCAATTATGGGCCTGATGGATGAGTAAAGAGGCACAATGACCTCCCCTGATCTAGATGTGAATCCCTTCATGATTAGGTGGGCTATATAAAATGTTTTTCTAACCACTTTGGCCACGTGGTTGTCAAATGAGAGATTGCTATCAACTTGGGTCCCCAGGTCCTTAATTACTTCTGTACTTAATGGATTACCACCTATGTGGTAATTTGTGGGCACTTTGTTTTTGCCAAAGGGGATGACTGTACACTTTTTGGCGTTTAACTTGAGGCCATGGCTCTGGCACCAGTTGTCTGTTTCTATGAGGCCCTTTTGGAGGATGCTTGTGTCGGCTGGAGAGTCGATTATGGCGTCCAGTTTGCAGTCATCTGCGAACTTAGTCAGCCACAGTCCTTCCGTGTTGGCCTGTACCTTCGAGAAATATATACCGAACAAGAGAGGTCCGAGGACTGAGCCTTGGGGGACGCCACTTGTAACTGGTTTGGAGTCTGACATGGCTGCAGCAATTCTAACCATGTGGGTTCTGTCCTTGAGACAGTTTGCAACCCATCTAGTGACATAGGGGTTTATATTTAAGCTGGTGAGCTTATCTATAATGCCCGAGTGGGGTATTGTATCGAAGGCTTTTGCGAGGTCCAGGTAGGCTGTGTGGACCACCTTCCCCTCGTCAATGGCCTTGGTGACTGTTTCAAAGAAATCAACCAGGTTTAAGAGGCAGGATCTGCCCTTAACAAAGCCAAACTGGGTAGGATCCAGTGTCTGTAGGTCCTCAATATCTTTATTTATGAGGTCCATGATGATCCTTTCCATAGCTTTGCAGACCAAGCTAGTCAGGCTTATGGGGCGATAGTTTCCAGGATCCGTTGAGGCACCACCTTTGTGGAGAGGGACCACTGTTGCTGTACGCCACTCTTTGGGTACATATCCTGTAGTAAGGCTGAGATTGAAGAGTAGTTTTATGTTTGGGTTTAGCTCTTCTTGGAGTTCATGTAGGGCGAGCCGGGACACCATCTGGTCCCATTGATGCTGTGTTTTTTGCTTTGGAGAGGGGGCAGCTCTTACCTGAGCATCTGAGATGTCAGGGGGGCAGCACTCTGCTGGGATAAATATTTGCCCTTTTGGTGGGGAGGGGGGGGGGAGTTTGCGCTGAACCTGTCAGCTAGGATGTTGGCAGTGTCTGTGGGTTCGGTGTATTTTTTGTCATTTTGGACTAATTCTGAGCATATCTGGGAATTCCCACCCAGGTTCCTAACATAATTAAAGAAAGCCTTGTGATTATCCTTAGTGTCCTGTGCAATGTTTCTCTCTAAGCTGGCTTTAGACGATTTTATGAGTGCCCATAGTTTTTTGCCAGTACTAATCAGAGATGCCTTCCCTTTTTGGGATTTTGCTCCGTCATGTAGTAGCTTCCTCCTTCTATTGTATAGTTTGTTTATGGCTGGGGTCCACCAGACAGGACGTCTGCCTTTGGAGGATTGGGTCTTTGTTTTATTTGGGATTGCATGATCCATGCATTCCTGAAGGTGTTCATAGAATGCGTTTATAAAGGATTCTGCGGTCTGGGCCATATTTTTTACAGGCCCGGGGGCTTTGAAGGATTCCACCTCTGTTTTGAGGAGTGTGAAATTTGCTTTAGAGAAGTTTTTCACTGTGGTTTTCAGGGCAGGGGGTGGAGTCAGGATGTGAATATCCAATGAGATTAGTTTATGGTCTGATCTTACCAGTGAGGGATACACTTCTGGTCTGGAGCATAGAGTCCCCATGTTGGTGATGATCAGGTCCAGTATGTTTTCCCCTCTTGTGTGAGTGGTAACAAGTTGTTCCATAGCATTTGAGTTTATAAATTCTAGGAACCTTTGGGCTAGGGTGTTGGAGCTAGAGTAATGCTCCCAGTCTATGTTTGGGTAGTTGAAGTCGCCCAATATAATGGTGTTTGGAGAGACCTTCATATTTTCCAGTGTTCTCAGGAGGGCTAAGTGGGGTTCCTGGGTTTGGGAGGGTGATCTGTAGCAGGCTATAAACTGGAAGGCAGTTTTACCCACTGTTAGTTGCACATGGATAGTCTCTGATGCTTCGTACTGTGCCACCAACCTGTGCACCACAAGTTTAGACTCTAAAGCAAGCACTACTCACTCCACATGCCAGCTGTAGAAATAGTTAACCCTTTCCAAAAACAAATCAATCCATCCAAATTCTCATTACCATCCAATAGCCTTCCTTCTTACAGTAGCCAAAATCGAGAAATTAATCTATACAGAAATTGTTCTGCGTCACCAACCTTTTCTCATTCAAATGGCATGGATTCTGGTCAGGACACTGTGCACCAGCAGCTATTTGAGCCCTCACTAACCAAGTTCGGTTAGGAACGGACAAAGGAGAGAGTAGATTTATTGAAGTCAGTAAAGCTTTTGATTTAATAGATCATAACTTGCTACTAAACCACCTACATTATTCCAGATATACTACCTTGTTGCCACAAAAAGATGTTTTGTTCTTACCATAATGTTCCATGTTTGTTGAATTTTCTCGCTGCCTTTCTTTCTGGTTGGGTTCGGAGCTGATCTCTGCTCCGACTCAGCCACTTCTAAAGCTCGAAGAGTCCTTACTGGCTCGAGGCCAGCCACTTATCCCAGCATGCTTAGCAGTAGCTATCCAGAATTAACCACTAGATAGAACTATAAATTACCAAATAAAGGAAATAACTAAACAATACTGCTTCCTTGTACCGAAAAAATAGAACCATGGTGACAACTATACCAACAGCTGATAAGCAAAGGAAACTCCGCTAAATCAGCCAAAAAGGAAATTCCTCTCAATCATCCAGGATGGGGGGAGGAGGCAGGGACGCAAGAAGGAAGGCGAGATAAGGACAACAAACATGGAACTTTATGGTAAGGACATAACTTCTTTATGTTGTCCATCTTGCCTTCTTTCTTTCTGGTTGGGACAGCATCTCCAGCACCTAAATCCTGAGTGGCTCACTGGAAAAGAGGCTTCAGAACCATGGAGCCAAAAGATGCCCTGTTCCAAGAGGCCATGTCCACTTTGTAATGATTAATGAAGGTATGGGGAGTAGCCCGTGTTGCTGACGCACAAATAGTATCTAATGGAAGCTTGGCTTGAAAAGCTATGGAGGTAGCCAAGGACATAGTAGAGTGTCCTCTTGCCTTTCCTGGGACAGACACATTCCGAGACTCATAAGCATAAGTAATTGTATTGGGCAGCCATTTTGACAAAGTCACTTTGGAAACTGGTGAGCCTTGCTTACTCTGTAAGAAGGGTACAAACAGCTGATCAATTTTCTGATGCCCTTGGTTCTTTGAAGATAAAATCGTAACTGCCTGTGGACAAACGATTGGTGTAGCTTATACTCTGCCTTGTTGCCATAATTTGGAAAGAATACAGCGAGTTCAATGGACTGATTTAAATTATACTCTGAACAGACTTTTGGTAAAAATGAAGGAAGGATTTGTTCTCAGATGCTCTATCCTTATGAAAAATGATGTAAGGAGGGTGGATGGAAAGTGCCTGTAACTTGGAAACCTGTCTAGCTGATGTAATTGCAATCCGGAAAAGGGTCTTCCATGCTAAGAATTTGAGAAGAAGCGGCTGGTTCAAAGGGAGGGAATATTAGAGCCTCTAGTACTAAATTTAAATACCAAGGATGGGGGTTCTCTGATGGGAGGCCTTAATAGGATAGCACCTTTCAAAAAGGCCCTACATAGCTTTTGGGACATAACGTTGGAACCCAGAAGATCCACATGAAAATTGGAAATAGCAGCCAGTTAAACTCTGATTGTAGCAGTCACTGCTCCTTTTTCAAAGGTTTTGGTCAGGAAGTCCAAAATTTTTGAAATTGGTGCTGTAAAGGGATCAGTGTAATTTCTTTCAGCCCAGAAAGAGAACCTCTTCCATTTAGTAGCATAAAGTTTTCTAGTAGTTTGTGAGAAGACTAAAATATGTTGAACCATAGGTGAGATATCCGGAAGCTTGGCTAGGACTGGAAGTGAAGAAACCAAGCTGTCAGCTTGAGAGTTTGAATGGAGGGATGAAGAGCACCCGACTGTCAGGAGATCTGGAACCGGGTCCAGAATCCAAGGCCCCTCTTGCATGTAATGCCAAAGGAACGGGAACCATATCTGATGAGGCCAGTAAGGGGCAATGAGGATCAGCTTGCAACTCAACTTTGCTTTCTGAAGAACTTCTGGAATTCGAGGAAAGGCATGAAGAATCCTGGGGGGGCAGTCGTGGATAAGTGCATCTCTGGGTGACTGTCCCGATGGGGGAACTAGGGCAAAGTAGCTGCTGCATTTGTTTAGGTGTGAGGTGAAAAGGTCGCAGCATGGCTGGCCCCATCTGCAGAAGATCATATCTGCCACATCTTGTTTCAGAGACCACTCGTGGGGGCATGAGAATTGCCTTGCTCAGCTTGTCCGCTATCACAGACTTCCCCGGAATGTGCTCTGCAACCAGAAAATGCTGAGAGAAATCACCCACTGCCATACTTGAAGGGCCTCCCGACACAAGGGGCAAGATTTGGTTCCGCCCTGCTTGTTGATGAACCACACTACAGAGGTGTTTTCTGTCTGAATTGCTGTATAGCCCAAAGGAGGAGAGTTGTGAAGTGCTTGCAACACTAACACTGCTGTTATCTCCAGGACATTGATGTGCAAATGGTATTCATGAGGTTGTCAAGTTTCTTGGACTGTCTGCCCCAGATAATGCTCCCCCAATCTGGGAAGCGTCCGTTGTTACTATGGCTACCGGATGAGGAGCTACAAAGGGTCTGCCTAGGGGAGAGTGCAGCCACCACTGTAGATCTTTCTTGCAAGCATCTGTGATTAAGATAATGTGTGACCTTGGTAGATCCTGATACGACCACTGAGCGAAGAGGAGCCATTGCAAAATCCTCATATGGTAATGAGCTAACAGGACTAGAGTAAAGGCAGCTGCCATCAAACCCAAAACCTTTAGGACTAACTGTGCCTGAACCTTTGACAAGGGGAGAGATACCTGACATTGATTGGCAAGCACCCTTTCTTGTGGGAGCTTGGCTATCATGTCTCTTGTATTTAGTTGAGTGCCTATAAAAGTAATGCACTGAGAGGGCAACAAGGCAGATTTTTCGTAATTTATTGTTATTCCTAGACTTGCACAAGTGTGAATTGTGTGGTTCCTGGCCCTTAAGAGATCATGCTCGGTGATGGCAGTGAGGAGCCAGTCCAGATAAGGAAACACCTGGAATCCCAAACGTCTCAGGTAAGCTGTCACTACTGCCATGCATTTGGTGAACACCCTGGGGGCTGTGGTGAGACCAAAGTGCAGAGCTCTGAACTGGTAATGACTGGCTCCCACCCGGAAGTGTAAATGTCTCCTGGACTGCCTGTCCATTTTTATGTGGTAGTAAGCGTCCTGGAGATCGATAGAGCATATCTAATGGTCCTGACCCAAAAAGTGTAGAATGGACTGCAGTGTCACCATCCAAAACTTGGCTTTTTACTGCCCTGTTTAACTTGCTGAGATCCAGAATAGGTCTCCAGTCCCCTGTCTTTTTTGGAACTAAAAAGAACTTTGAGTAAGTTTTGGATTTGATCTGATCTGCGGGGACTTCCTGAATGGCTCTTTTTTGCAGCAAACTTTTTACTTCTAAGGCTGCTTGATCCCAAACATTGGGTGGAACATGTGGGATTGATCGTTTTTGACTTCTTGGGGGTGTTTGGGAGAAGGGAATTTTGCAACCCCTGGATATTATGCACCGTACCCACGCGTCTTCTATTGTATCTTGCCAGGCTTTTGGATACAGTGATATTCTGCACCCGACTGCCTCCAGAGGTGGGCAGCTGGGCAATCCTTCAGGGATTCTGAAAGGGCCTGGCAGAGAACGTATCCCTGTTGTGGACCCTCTCTGCCACAAGGTCGGCATCTCCCGTTGTTTCCCCCCTGCCCCTGGAGGAATTATCTGAGTGTCTGGTGAAGCTCCCTGGTATTTATGGAACCACATTTTGCCACTTTTTTTTTTTTTGACCTTTGGGATAAGGCCAGGATGGAGTGGAAAAACTGACTCCTACAGCAGAGAGAATTTTACCATCTTGTTCACTCCTGGGATGTCTCTCAAACTTGTGGCCCGAACAAGGCTTGAGCCATCAAGGGGGAGTTCGTAAAGGAGGACTTGAAGGGCTCCACAAATTGACAAAGGTGCATCCAGGAGTGTCTGCGAAGAGCCACTCCTGTGCTGCAGCCCTAATTGCTCCACCAGCTGCATGCGAACTCAGGCACATGGAGTTAACAATGGAGATTAGGGTCGCTAGCTGGTTAGCCGACTTGGAAGCCACTCCCTCAGCTGAAGGATCCTGGACGGTATCTCCCAGCTTTTTAAGGAGATCCCACTGAAGTCTTATGAAATGTGTCATATAGTTCAGCGACAGAAGAGTAAAGGCTGCTGAAGAGCAAACACGCTTCCCATATCTATTCATGGCTCTAGACTCCTTGTTTGGCGGATGGATAGAAGAGGAAGTCTGAGTTCCTTCAGCTGGCACATCTTTAGAGAGAAATGTCTTGTCCTCTGGTGCAGTAATGAATTTGTTAAGCCTTCTCGGAATGGGCTCTGGTCTCTGGAGCACTCCACACCTTTCGACTCACTACAGACAAAAGTGGATCGAAAGGCGGAGACACCCAGGAGGTGGTGGGTCGGGAAACAAAAACGTCCAGGTACATGGACTCGTCCTCAGAAGAGGCAAGTGACTTCCAGTTTCTCCTCTGCCTAAGGATCTCCAGGATGTCTAAGAATGAGACCTCCTCAGAGGGGGACTGTGGGTACCCTTCTGAGTCATCAAAGTGGCATGTTCAGGAGAGGTCTCTGAAGAAGAGGGGTCGCCCTGTGGGGTGTTCTGGGGCATCGGTTCCCTACGCTTGGGATGGAGAGGAGGATCCGGGGCAGACATGGGTATCGATGGGGACAGAGCCAATGGAGCTGAGGGTAGACTGCACACTCCTCATCACCTCGAAGGCACCACGGTCCGGAACGGAGGGAGGCTCCGGCTCTGAGGAGCCTGGAGACCTCCTTCGCACCAAAGGTGACTGCTCCAAGGCAGATGTGGGAGCCAAACTCGCCTGCGCCGAGAGGGAGTGCGGGGTCAGACAAGGGTCCAATGCCACTTCCCCCCCTCGAGCCGACGAGAGAGTCTCTGCGCCCAGACTCCTCGACAGAGTGGATTATATAGGATGTCGGAACCACAAGGCAAGGGGGGCTGTCTGAACCAACGGTTCCACCACTACTATTACGAAGCAGTTAAGCTCCGAACTGGACGCAGTTGGAGGAGGAAAAGAGATAAGGGAATGGTTCGGACAATGGTGGCACTTCCTTCTGGGCTGGGCCTGACAACAATTGAGCAAATACCCGTGTCTTGAGCAGCCTCTTCACCACTCTCTCCACATCATCATCCGATAAACTCCTGGATGATTGGGAGGAGTGGGCCAAGGACTGGTGAATACCTGCCACTGTCTGCAAAAGTGGAGACTGAGGTACAGATTATACCGGGTCCAGCGAAAGAGATCTCTTTCTTTTGGGTCCAGGACGGCTCCAAAGACGCTGATGGAGCTGCCGGAGAAAGACTCCTCAGAGCCAACAATCCACTCTGAAGGTTCTGAAGATTTTGATTTAGATTTGGTCTGCCCCGAAGGTGGAGCCGACAAAGACTCCAGTTTGTCATCAGATTTTTTTTTAGGGCTGAGTATCTGATGCTCTTTCAACCTGGGGTTTTAATAACCCTCTCAAAATAAGTTTGTTGCACCTCTCCTGCAAAACCCATGAGCTTAAGGCATGGCAAACGGAGCACGAGTCCTGCAGGTGGACCTCCCCTAAACAATAAACACAACTCGTGTGCCTGTCTGTAAGGGATATTTTCTGGCAATATGAGTCGCATTTCTTGAACCCTGAATGCTTAGGTAATTCTTTGGACATCATTAACACCACAAAAGACAACTTGGAGAATGTTTGTTTGTTCCTTTTTCTCCCCCCCCCCCAAAAAAAAAAAAAAGGAAGGAAGAGGGGGGTTTTGCCTCCAAGTTAAACGGCTACTGCTCCCAAAGGGAGAAGGCCTCTAACTAAAACGGCTTCTCCCTAGGTAGCAAGGAGGGATAACGGGACAAAAAAGAAACAACCCTCAAGAAAAAAAACGGGCCGCCGACAACACACAGGTAAAGGCCTGAGAGAACAACGATGGCCTAACAGCAGCAAAACAGCAACGAGGATAGGGGTGATAAAGGAGGAGTAATCACTTAACACTGAAGAAATTTAGCCTTAAACAATTAGAACTTTTATAGAAAAAAATCACTACTTAGCCTGAGCCAGCAGAAGACTATAGATGCTGCAAGCTGCAAACGAGATCTGGGTAGCTACCGCTAAGCATGCTGGGATAAGGTGCTAGCCTCGAGCCAGTAAGGACTCTCTGAGCTTTAGAAGTGGCAGAGTCGGAGCCAAGATCAGCTCCGAACCCAACCAGAAAGAAGGAAGGTGAGATGGACAACATAACATCTATCTTTTTAATTGCTGCTGCTGTGTAGGAGTTAACTTGTTCATCCCTTCTCTAGCCAGAATCAAAGGAATACCACAAGGTTGCATCATTGATCCCCTCATCTTCTCCATCTACATAAACTACCCTTTGACCAACCCACCTTTGCCTACTTTCTTTTACATGTTGATATAGTCCTAGTCCAATTTAACAAATACTTAATCTTTCAGAAAGAACTATAGGCTGTCCCACTCTTAACTTGGACCAGGAACTAAAAAACTTCTTGACTCTAAAAATAAAAACGATGCTCTTTGGAGCTAAGCCAGACAAAACACCTTCAGTATTATGGTCTTTGATCACAATACAACTATTGGAAAATTGCTCTTTGTTTGAATACCTAGTAATTTGGCTAAACCCATCCCTTAATTTTACCTACACATAGACAACACTAGGAAAAAGATTAACCCGCTACTGTTCTGTGCCAAAAAGTCACCCTTTTTTCCCCCAAATGCTCCAAGATAGCAGTGGGCAAGGGCATTCTAATAGCCCAAGTAGAATATAGATTTCCAGTAAGAGCATATGCCGCAAAAGGAAACTCCGCAATAATTCAAACCTTCAATAAAATTCTTCAGGTTCATCACATACTCCCAAAGCATGAACACTGCACAATGGTATAAAAAGCAAAATAATAAAGATCTCTTATGCTGTCAAACTTTTAAACTCCTACGTAGCCACACTGTTTCCTTTGTCAGCCAGAATAAGGGAGCTGTCTTCCTGCAGCCTCAGAAATCAAAGCCATACAAGTCCTTCAGGCATGTAAAACTAAACTGCAGTGCACATATCACATCTCCTTAGTGAGCCTTAAAATATGGGAATCTATCCCACCAATATTATCTTGCCCATAATTCTGTGCACAACTAAACCATTATTTTGATGATATTCCATGCAAATGCCACCACCCTGGACACATTGCTAGTAGGATCTTGTTCTGCTTCATCTGTTTAACTTCTAACAAGTTTGTTCATCACTTGAAAACGCTGCTAAATCAGTCACTCTGACTTTGTGTGTGTATATACACTAACATTTATATATTTCTACAATTCTGTAATTGTTTTTCGTACAGTGATTGAATTATTTACTCATCATAATTGCCTTATCTTACTGCAGTGTATATAAATGCCCCCCCTTGCTTTTATTTATTGCTTTCTGGGAGGAGACTGAAGTTGGTCTCTCTCTCTCTCTCTCTCTCTCTCATCAGTGCTCTACCCAATTTAATAAAATTAAGTAAAATGGAATGAATTTAAGAAGCTGGAACAGTTCTCCCTTCTGGGTGGGAAGACGTGGTATTTGTTATCCTCACCTTAGAAAAAAGTTTGATTACAGCATTGCTTTATACTGTTACAGATTTTTCTTGCATTGTTAATACTCCGTGCTGTTGCACTGCAGTCACAATTCACTTCAGCAGGACTTTCATGATCTTTGTTCTGCCATCTGAAAACAAAAGGCTTCCCTTTTGCATTTGAGGCTACTGGTTGCACTTTTGGCTCTTGCTTAGCTATTTTTTTAGCTGCTTCACTCCAGTGATTTGCCCATATTTGACTTTGGAGACGTGGGCCATTTTTTAGTGATGTTTCAACATGGCCATTTTTCTCATCTGAGTTGCGTGTTTTGGGGATTTCCCCCTAGATTTAAGGGGGATTTTTGTTGTTTGCAGGTGAGCAACAGTAAACTCAGGAGTTGTTCCTGGCAGTTTGTGGAGCCTCGGTGTTTACATTTGAAGAAATGTACTATACTCCATGTGGGAGGAGCGTTATCTGCTTTCAGTAGTCTATATTGGCTGTTAAGTTACTGACTTTAAAGATTTGCATGTTTTGGTCAGATTTTCTTAATTTCTCTGCAGTGGTTATCTCTTTGATCGTTTTAGTTGCGTATTGCTTCAGCTAGTGTGATAGTTTACTGTGTGTATTGCAGCCCACAGTTTGTGTATGTTTACCGTCATTTGTTTTCAAGAAATAATGTAATCAGAAGGTGTTATGCTGCAAACTAGAGCATTTGGTGTTTAAGATCTGTTTATAGGTTTTTTTTTGTGTTTTTTTTTTTGTATTTTAGCCAAACTTGTAAGCCCCTTATATTGTAAGCACTTAGAATGACTGTCTCCAGAGCAGACATTTATGCTGCAGTGCCACTGTTCATTCACACATTTAATAGGCCTTCCTGAGTCAACTATAATTCCCAGAAGTATAGCCTGTTGATATCTTGGTCCTTTACCTTGGTCCTTTAAATCCTTAACCTTCTGTGCTTCCCCAGGTCCTGCTAACCAGGGGGCATTTAGTCCAGCCTTAGAGACTCAAAAGTGATGATTATGATTGCATCGCTGATTACAACCAGACTGTGTGTTTCAAAAGTAGATGTGACAAAATTCACCTCTTGAGAGCAAAACAGAAGTGATGAATTATCTCCATTCATTTGGAGATCTAAACACAATTCTTTTTATCTTTGAGATTTAGCTGCATATTGTGTAATTGCAGTATGTGAGTACTTTTAAGCCCTTTTGTGATTAATAGTGCACTTCTGTTTTTTCATTCGTGTAGCAGCTCAAAGGGTGTTTACAGTTTTTAAACCCGGTGGTTGATTTTCATTGCAGCTCCCTGGTGATAGTGACCGCATGAAGTTTGCTTACTTTCACAACAGCAAAGTCCATGTACAAGCACCTGGTTATAAGAAGCTTGTTATAGCCAGGATGTGTTATATGAATGTAATTTTTTTCTTGCCTTTTTAGGGCATAGCCAGAGCACTACATGTTGTACCAACGAATTCTGTGGGGGAGGGGGGCTGTTTGGTGGGACACAAATGTATGTCCATTTGACACAAACCTCAATGTATATATACATACTCCATTCAGAAGTAGAAACGGGAATGTGTCTGTTTTTTAAATAACAGAACACTGAAATTCACTAAAGACAATGGAAGGTTTTCCTTTTGCAGGGAGCTTTGCCTTCCTGTACCTTGAACCATATTGGGCTTCCTTTCCCTCACCACTGCAGTTTTAGTCACAGATAATCCCAGAGTTAAGGGGAATTTGTGTAAATATTGCAGTCTCAGAATTGGTACTTAATGGACTTGCACTGTATTGCTTGCACGTCTGAGTATTTAACGTTTGAACTTCTGCCCTGCTCTCCACTACCAGTCTCATCATCCTTATTTGCTTGAGCAGGCTGTAACTGCCACAGAACTCCTTTTTGTTTAGTGACAAGAAGCAGGAAGGCTGAGAATGAATGGCCTAAGCCAGCTCACTCATCCAGAGGGAAAGGGAGTTGGACCAGTCTGCTGCACTGACCCACTGCAGAACTGTGAAGGGTACAGCATGGACTAAGTGATAACACTACTGCACAGTTAGTGGATACACACATGTGCATGTTCCTACATTCCTAAGAATGTAGTGATTACGATACATTGACCGCCATGTGTTGGGGTTGCACCACAGGACAGTGCTCTTGGTCCCTCACTCACTTCAGAAGGAAGTGAATGGGTCTGTGTGCTCCTGCCTTGGTTGGGGAATTACACTGCTTGGGAGGGGGAGTGAGTCTGCTCTTCCCCACAATAAGGAACAATGGATCTGCAGGGGGCTGGGAGGAGAGCTTTAGAGATGTGGAACTAAAAACATTTAAGGTTTTCTTTCTGCAGGCACTACAAGGCTGAAAGTTTACTATGTTATGCAAGGAAGCTGCTACTTATGTACTCAATACCTTGTTTGAGTTTGTACTTATTGTGCTTCTGTCTGCATTTATACATTTGTGGACATTGATGGATGATAACTAGTATGTGAGCTAGTCCAATCAAAACTGCAAACATCCTTTTCAGGTCAAGACCCAGGCTTCAGAGAAGCAGCTAAAAGCATAAAAGAAAGGCATAAATTTGAGAATAGTAGATAATACTAAAATGCAGAAGAAAGTCCAGTCATACATCAGTATGTTAGCAAACAATTCACTCATTAAGAATTAACGAGCACTTGAACAGGGGAGAGCACATTTAAAAAGATATGCAAATTAGCTATATACACAAATTACTACTTAGTAATATTCTTGACTGTCATTTTCTTTCAACACTGAACTCATAACTACTCTTGCCAGCTTGAGAGAATTTTTTAGAATTCCTGTAAAATTACCTTTGCATTTTACCAGCATATTGGGAACATTTAATAGGCAGCTTAGTTTAAGATGCTTTTTCAGATTTACTTTTAGTTCTATTGAATTTTGAGACCTTGCATCAGGGAGAGGCGATTCCATGAGGCGTACATTACTTAACTAATTGTGGAAGATGCGACACTGCCACCATATATATGCTTCATTTATATGTCCTACTTGTGTATTTTTAGTGATGCAGTTCAGGCCATTATGAGGCAAGACAAACCAAGAAATGACAAATCTTGACATTACCCACCTGAGGACATCCCTTATTTTTCAGATAGCAGGCTCATTTCAGTCAAAATAGACACTGTTTCACAAGCTAGACTTGCCAGTTTTGTAACTGAGTAACTACCACCTGGCAGAATAACCCGCAACAGTACAAAGGTTACCAAGGATGGTTCTGATCCAGGCTGGCTACCTCTGTCACTCAATAGAGGAGAGGCAGGCAGCCATGCTATCTGACCACGTGGAGGAAAGCACTACAGTGGATGGTTGGATGTTGGAGCAGGTGAGGAGATCTGTCAAGAATTATGGACTTCCCTCATTGCCTATATTCAACATCCTCTTCCCGTTTTCAAAACAAAAGCTTGCCATTTTCATATAGGTCACAGACCTCTCAAGGAAGATGGTTGTGGGAACTCCTTACTATCTTTTTGTGAGGTTGGTAACCCTTAAGATACTTAACCAATTTATCTGTTTTTATCTGTCCCTTAATCCAAATTTTAAAAACTAAAGTTATGGGCCTGTTTGGACACTTTTGACCAATTCCAGTGTTTAATAGAACCCAGGGAATTTCATACAGACATCATATTTGTGTGACCAGAAGTAGAAAAGGGTGAATGATTACAAGCAGGAGCTTAAGATGAATAGAAAGCATAACATAAGCTTTTTCCCGGGGTGGTGAAAGTATATTTTATGGCTATATCAAGTTCTTGGAATTTTACTGTTTTGAGGACATTTGTGCAGCCACAGCTTGGCCTAATACATTTACCAAGCATTAATTACGCATTGGAGATAATTCTTGAAGCAAGTATTTCCTTTAATAGGTAGCTTCTTCAATCTTTTTTTTTCTGTTAAATTTTTCCTTTTTAGGATGAAAGCAGTCCTAGGAATCTTGACTTGTGGGCCTGCTGAAAGAGACCGACTGCTACCCCCCCCCCCCCACACACACCATAAGAGGCGTTACATGAGGAATTAACTCTAATATCTAATCTCCTCATAGGGTGGGTGCTAACAGACCCATAGCCTTTCCACACACCTTGCCCTAAGTAAAATGAATTTTACTCTCTCTTCTGGCTCACCTTTTTATTTATGATGTATATTACTTGTAGCTTTGCTTAAGCCCAAACAGGGGCTTGAACTTTGAGCCTCTCTGAGCTCTACTATCAAAAATACTTATTTTTAGATAAAAGTATCCATTTACATGTGTACAAGTATACCAAGTCACACTAGTGCTATTACATGATACCCAAACCATTTCATATTTTCTACAAATGCGAACTTGTGTATAATACAGATGTTCCTCTTCTAATAAACGTCTTTAATTTTCCACAGTATTATGCACTCCTTTTTACAGTCTGAATTCGTCTTCATATCACAGTAGTTACATTATTAGGGTTGGCCAGAAACCTGGCTAAATAATGCACAACCATTGTTAAACTTCCAAAAAACTTTTACTTTTCTCAGCTATAGATTTCAAAATCTATTCACAAGGTAACCCAGAAATCAAAATTGTGAAGACGGTAAAATTATTAGGCATAACAATTGACAAACTCACCTATGAGACCCGCATTCTCAACGAAATAAAGAAAATTCACTTCAGACTGGGCAAACTTTACCTTCATAAACTCTACCTAGACAACCACACCAAAATAAAATTGGCCAGTAACTTGCTTATCCCTTCCCTCCTACATGGAAGTGCCATTTTTCCTAAACTTCACTCCTGTCTTAGCAGTAAACTGCAATCCTGCTATTATAAAATAGCTAAATTTGCCTCCGGGAAAAATTAACCACACACGCCATTGCCAAGCAATTTCTGAATTGAACTGGCTCGAATTTTCAGTTATACCCAACTGACTCTAGCCCATAAACTAATTTTTAAACCAAAGATCTGCGCAGCACTCCGTTCCATCCTACAAGCTTGTATTTAAACCCAAGCTCTTACAGCCTCCAGCAAATAAGTTTTAAATGTAATCCAACCCAAAAAGAGCCGGACGAAGTCTATACTCCCATAGCATTGCTAAACTCTGGAGTACCTTACCCTCCCACTCAACTCAAATTGAGTGTTTAAATCTTTGAATCGGCATTAAAAAGCTATTAACTCATTAACCCCTCTTTCCCCTACCAAACAAACTACAAGCCACCTTAAACCTGTCCCTTACTTTATATATGTGAAATGTCATAAACCATATTCTGTAATATATGGCAGCTGAATCAGTCTTGTACATTGCTCTGCAATTTTTTGCATTAGTGTAAACTTTGAATTATACTGTAATATTTCTCTGTATTTTTAATGTATGTAATGTAATATGCTATTTTTATTTCTGTGAAATGACATTTTTTTAATCTGTGTACTCTCTATCTTTTTTTGTGGACCTTTCCCCCAGGGCTCCACTGAAAATGGGTTTCTGACCCAGTGGGCTTTCCTGGTCAACAATTGTCAAATGTGCGTTTCTTGTTCTGCACATGTCACAATATAAGCTTTTCGTATATACGTGAATTATATATTGCCACTGGACTAGCCAATCCTCATGAGTGCCATCTTATAAAGGGGTGGATTAATATAAAAGAAAGGCAGACAATGGAAGGTTGGAATGCATGGTGAGGATATTGCAAATGAAAAGAAAAGCTGTTCTTCCAGACTTGAGATGACTGCTCCCTGCAGGACCTCAGTCTATGGCTCTTCTACCTACATTGCCCATTCATTTAAGGGGGTGGGTAAGAGACCCTACTTCTCCTTAGTTCCTGATGAGGAAATGCTCATCTGCCCTCCATTCCTAGCGAAAGTGAGGTGGTAGTGAGTGGGTCAGCCTACCCTCTCTGTAGGGAGCACCTCCTTCCCCAAGTGCACTGCACTCCGACACAGTATTATTCTCCACTGAATGTAGTACCCATTATGCCTCATTTGTGTGAGGAGTCTGAACTGCCTACCTCCTTTCAGCATTGCCAAGCAGGAACCGTCCACTCCCTACCATTCTCACCAGTCAGCTCCACAGGCACCCTTACTGCTAACTGAGCTGGGGTTGCCTGGAGCATGTTAGGGTTTCATTCCTCTAATTCACAGAGCTAGGTCATATTCAACAAAATGTTTCAGAAGTCAGAGACTGATTTAGTTTGATAAACATAGTCTGTAGAAAATAATGAACAGGACAGTTACTTAATTATGTCAATGGAACCATCAAGTCAGAAGACCTTTTTTAAAAGAAGGAAACAGTAGACTTCGTAGAATGCTTATGAGAACTTACCTAATGGAAGAAATTTGAAGCGAGTGGACAGATGCATTGCAGTTGGGGAAATTGTAACATTTTTGGGGGGACATTCAGACTTTTCCTTGTAGAAGGTGGGCACTTGGCTAAATAATTTCTGTAAGATAACAGCTAATTTGGTTAAGAATGGACTATGGACAAAATGGCCTTAGTCTGCCATCTAGTTACAGTTTTTACTTTCCCCCATGTTAACTGCAGCTGTCGAACTCCCTTTAGTTCTCCAGCGCAGTACTCCAAGTTTGGAAAAGCCATTGTTATAATTTTCCATTTGGTCTTTTTATTTTAGTACATATTTCTAAACTATTGTCTAACGTTGCCAGTACATTACTTTTTCTGCATTGAGGCACAAGTAAAAATGACTGCAAGTGTTTTATTGTAATGTGTAGTTGCTTGCTCTGGTCCTTGTGCTTTCTCACTTCTGTGTTCCTGTTTTGTGCAGGTACTGGAGGGAGCACCATTTCCAGGCCATTGATGTGGTGCAAAAGGCTGTAGAGACTGCTTATGGGTCACAGAAGCCCCCTCTGACATCAGCTGCATTTCGGTGGATGTATCATCATTCCAAACTTAAGGTAATATATCCATAAAAGCGTACATTGACATTTAAAGCACCAGCATAGATAGTGTGGCAATGGAGAACAGTTTTGGGTATTATAAAGAATATGTCCAGTGGTGTAAAACAGTTAACTGTTTTGAACATAATAAAGACATTCAAATTATTCATACAATAGAATCTTTCTGTAGGTTCATGTACATGGGTTTACCCTCCACAACTAGGGCTGCACTTTCTCACATGCAGAACCATACATGTCAATGTTCTAGATGCCCTCAAAAATCTAGATGGGAGACTAGACTATGTCCATATACTTACCTTTAATGTAGTCACAACTCTGGAAACCTGGACAGCTGTTTATTCAGCACTTTTAACCATTGTGATTAATCTGTTACTAAGAAATGAGAAAATGGGTGATAAGTTCAGAGTATGGTTAGGGAAGGGGATGCATCTGCCTTGATAATGTCACTGTAAGAGAACATTGTGTACTGCTCCTATGCTGTAGTAAATTTTAGCTAATGCAGTTTCAAGAGGGACCTCTGCAGTCACCAGGGCCTGCATTTTTATATGGAGAATGGTGAGCTTTCTTGCTGCAATGAACATCTGAGAAGAAATGATTTGAATTAAGGGGGTCTGCTGTTGCACAGTGCTTGGCAACCAGTGGTGACCTGAAGTGGACAGATTTACACCCACACATGGTAAGCCATCTCCTTATACCTGGTATTACACATGTGACGCTAAACAAAGGGGAGGGCAGAGGAACTCCACAGTACATTTACAGTATCTGATGGTGACAGAGGAGAAAGGAATTGCATTGTGCCACATCCGTTACTTAACAGAATCTGTAACCGAAAAATTGTTAAACTGATTCTACCAATTGTAGTGTTATGGGCATTTATCAGATACTGCCCATCTCTACTTTGCAGCAACATTTGGGGGAAGCAGTTACTGGACACGCAAGACGTATACATATTGACAGGCACACAAAGTTGTGTTCTTCCTGATGGGCTTGTGTTGAAAGTGATTGTTTAAGATGTTCATAGTGTTTCACTGTTGCAGTCATGACTGTAGGGTTCTCTCCTGCCGACATACTATTGTTTTGGAATTGCACACTGAATGAACTGAATGAGTTCATCAATTATCTAGAATCCACAACTGAATTTTTGAGATTCACTATGGAGTCTTCCAGACACAATATTGATTTCTTAGATATTACCATTAGGAGAGATGAACAAAATCATATAGTCACTTCATTATTCAGAAAATCCTGTTGGAAAAATACTTTTTTTATATTTTAATAGTATGCATCCTAGGTTTACATTCCCCAATATTGTGAAAAGTCAATTTATTAGGCTCTCCAGATTATGTAAAGACCCCTTGATTTTGAAGGAAGAAGCTAATCTTATGGAAGATTTCTTTATAGAAAGAGGCTATAATAGTACCATGGTCAGAGATATTAGAAATTCAATAATGAATGAACCTACTCAGAGTACTAAACAAACACAATGGTTGTAAGGGAATATATAAAACAAAGAATGACTCCAAAGTGACTTTCATCACAAGATTTACAAATGATATTAAGGAAATCACTAGAATAATATCAAAAAATTGGCATGTGCTTACAGTAGACATGGATACAGCTAAGGTGGTAGGTATAACACCAAACTTTACATACAGAAATAGTAAAAATTTGAAAAGACTATTATGTATTGAGCATACCAATTCCGAAGTCAGGCAATTTAGACATTCTAAATCATTTGGAACTTTTCCATGTGGTAAGTGCAATGTGTGTGGAATGATCACCAGAGAACAAACTTTTGTACATCCGACATTGGATTACAAATTTGAGCCAAGGTATTTTGCCTCCTGTGATGACACAAATTTGATATATTTAGCCAATTGTGATCTATGCCATGCCTATTATGTAGGCATGACAACCAGGAGACTGAGGGATAGGATATACAACCACACATATGACATTAGGAAATCTGACCAACGTAATGCTTTAGCCAAGCATTACATGTCCCACCCAGGACATAGTTTTAAATTTAGAGTACTACAAATAATACGTCCAAACAAGAGAGGTGGAAACAATATGAACCATCTGGAAACAATAGAACTTGAATGGATATTTAGACTACGAGCACATCAGGATCCAGGTCTTAATCAATTTATTACCATTAAACCCTTACTTGAAGCACGTAAATTGAAATAAGGGTTGTAGTAACCATGGGAGAGATGGATGTGCCTAATACCAGATCAAGATTCTATTCTTAGACTTGCTATAGTGTTGGGCACACACAGTACTATGAATTTGACTTGTTCATTTATTTGTTTATTTACTTATGTTTGTATATAAAATAGTTAAGTGGCAGAACCTTTTTTAGAGATACCAAAATTCAAGATGCTTACTCTACAGCAGCAACTTCCAATGCTGACCAAAAATGCATGGATGGTAAGTTTGGATTTAAAGGAGGCATATTTACACATTCCCATCAGGCAGGAACGCAGAAAATACCTCAGGTTCAAGGCCGGATCGAGGCACTATCAATTCTCTGCGCTGCCCTTTGGATTGTCTACTGCGCCCAGGGTCTTCACCAAATGCCTGGCTCCAGTAGTAGCTTATTGCAGACTCAAAGGAATTCAAATTTACCCTTATCTGGACGATTGTCTAATTCAGGCAGACAGCAAGGATGTCTTACTCCAGCATCTAGAATTTGTACAGAACCTCCTCAAGTTCCTGGGATTCTCTGTAAACATAAAAAAGTCAAATTTGACACCATCACAACAGGTAACTTTTCTGGGTGCACTTCTAAACACTACAACCCAGATGGCATTTCTGGCATCCGAAAAACAATTACAGCTGGCTTCAACTTTCAAAACCTTGGCAACTCTAACTCCACTATCTGCAAGGGGATTCCTGCAGGCTTTGGGTTACATGGCCTCCTGCATCCTTCTCGTACCATATGCAAGACTACATATGAGGAAAATACAGTGGTACCTAAAGTGTATGGTCTCAGCATTGCCACAGTTTAGACATACTGATCTCCGTCCTTCCTTGCCTTCAAAAGGAATTTCTTTGGTGGTCCAGGGCTTGTGCTCTAAACAAAGGGAAACCCTTTCGTCTGCCTCCTGCCGTTCAGATTCTAACCACGGACGCCTCTGATTATGCTTGGGGAGCCCATTTTCAGGGCAGTTGTCTGCATGACCTTTGGACAAAGGATCAAAAGCACCTGCATATCAATTTAAAGGAAATGTTAGCCGTTCAGAAAGCTTTATTGGCCTTCAGGAATCTTTTACAACCAGGACAACTACTAATACGGACAGACAACACCACAGTTATATGGTACATAAACAAGCAAGGGGGGGATCTCATTCCTACCCCCTATGCAGACTAGCCATAGATCTATGGCACACAGCTCTAGCTTGCAATCTGGATCTTCAAGCTCAGTTTCTACCAGGGAAACAAAACCTCCTGGCAGACGGTCTGAGCAGAAAACTTTCGGATCCACACGAGTGGATGCTGGACACCAAAATATTCAGGATGATAACTGCAGTCTGGGGATGTCCTCACATAGACCTCTTTGCATCCCATCTCGGTCATCAGCTACAGAATTTTTGCACCAGGACTTTCCACAGAGAAGCTTGGAAAGTGGATGCCCTGTCATTCAGTTGGAGGAACCTCTCGGGATATGCCTTTTTGCTACTTCCTCTTCTTCCACTGTTTTATTGAAGATAAAACGGGACAAGCCCAAGATGATTATCTTGCTGGCTCCAAATTGGCCTCTGCGGTTTTGGTATCCAACTCTAAAAAACCTATGTCTGGAGCCCCCTTGAGTTTTACCTCCATCTCCGACCTTTCTGTCCCAGCATCTGGGTCAGGTTCTACACCCTCATGTCAGAACTCTCAGCCTGGCGGCCTGGTTAATCCAGGGCCTTTGATTTCTTCTTTACTTCCCAAGCAGGTTATGGATGTCATTTTAGAAGCCAGACGTCCTAGCACTAGAAATTCTTATGCAGGAAAATGGAAAAGATGTTGTTCCTGGATGCAGGCTCAGGATTCTGATCCTCTTCTTCCTAACATTACTTTAATTTTACTTTACTTGACAGATCTCTTACATAAGGGTCTCTCTTTTTCTTCCATTAAAATACATGCCTCTTTCTGCTCATAATACGGATCCTCCCATCTTTTCCCACCAGCTCATGAGTCAGTTTCTCAGAGGAGCTAAGAACTTGAGACCTCCTAGATCTTCTCCCATTCCTGCTTGGGATCTCAACTATGTTTTGGAAAAACTAACCTTGCCTCCTTTTGAGCCTGCTGCCTCTTCGGACATCAAGTTTTTATCTTGGAAGACAGCTATTCTGTTAGCCCTAACCTCTGCCAGGAGAGTTTCAGAGTTACAAGCTCTTATGGCTGTGGACCTTATATTATTTTTCATCAAGACGGTATCTCTGAGGACAAATCCTACCTTCATGCCTAAGGTGGTTTCCAAAGTGGCTTTAAATCAAACTATCCACTTGCCAACCTTTTTTCCCTCTCCTCAAAATAAAGGGGAAAGGATCTTACATTCCTTGGATGTACACAGACAACTACGTTTTTACCTGAACAGAACCAAGGACATCAGAAAATCAGAACAATTGTTTGTTTCTTATGCTTCAAGTTCCCAAGGTAAAGCCATTTCAAAACAGACCATTTCTAAATGGATTGCTCATGGAATCAGATTTTGTTATTCTCACCATGGAAAGCAAATCCCAGGGAGTATACGGACTCATTCCACCAGAGCTGCTGCCACTTCTGCGGCCTTTCTCAGGGGAGTTCCTACCAAGGACATTTTGGAAGCTGCAACTTGGAGTTCAGTGCATACTTTTTCTAAGCACTACAATCTACCTCTCTACTCTACTCTAAGTCTAGGGCAGGCTTTGCCTCTGCAGTCTTGCAGGGCCTTTTAGCCGCCCCTTCCTCTTTATGATCACCTCCCTTTCTTTCAGCTTTGGGATTCTACCCTACAGTCATGACTGCAACAGTGAAACACGATGAACATAGTACAGTTGTGTACACCTACCATAAATGTAGATATTAGTGTCTCTTCACTGTTGCAGTCTGGGTTTTCCTCCCTCCTGTCCCCTCTTATTTTTACTTTTTTTGTATTTCCTTTTTTCACCATTCTTCTGAGGTGTAGTTGCGAAGGTTATGGGACCTTTTTCATTTTGGGACTCCTGACATCTGGGGCAAGAAAAACTGGAGAAGATGGCGTCGGCTGTCGGCTTTGTACTCCTGGCTCTCTGACGTCAGGGAGCATGGTTGAACAGCCGACGCCGGACCCAGACTTTGGGATTCTGGCCGACTGAGGGCTGCCTGCCGGCAGGGGAGAACCCTACAGTCATGACTGCAACAGTGAAGACACTCTAACATCTACATTTATGGTAGGTGTACACAACTGTACTTTGTGAGGTGGCACATGACATCACCAATACAGGGACATAAAGTACATCCTTTCACCTTTTATGGTTGGTTAGTTTAAAACACTACTGACAAAGTCTGGCTCATTCGTCACAGTGTACTCTTTTTCACATATTCATGAATCGTGGACCATGTGGTTGCACTCAACTTTTGCATACCTGGACTTCTCTTAGATGTACAGTGATATATGTCACTACACAGTCATACTTCATTCCATTTGCAGACAGACTGCACAGGGTTTTACTGTTTGCTTTGGATCGTGCGCCATACGTGCGCAGTTGCTGATAGTATTTATGAATTCTGGGCTGCAGTTAAAGTTCACCACAAACAGCCATGTACATATTTACAGAGGTCAACTGCATTAACAGTTGCATCACTTTGTGAAAGGTTACTCTTGATTTCCTTCCCAAAACTTTGCTTAAAATTGGCTTTATTGCAGGTATAGGCTGAATTGTTGGCTGACCAGCTCACTTGTCCAACAAAATGATACATTAATACATGTACATGGTTTCCTAGGAATAAACTTTCTAGTTAACACAATAGAACTTAACTTTGCATCTAAAGTCAGTGTGATACACCCACTTAAAAAAATTAGGCAAAGAATTCTAAAATTGTCAGTAGTTAATATTTGTACTATTTTAGTATGTTCTCTCCAGATTCTAACCATAACTTATATGATTTTAAGTCACAATTGTAGTTTTGTCATTTGTTAACTATTGAAAGGAAAGATGTATATGCCACTTGTAGCTAAAAGTCAGTCCTATATTAATGAAAAAAGGGTCTAACAATTGTTAAAAGCACACATTTTTTTAAAAAATCTGTATATATAAAAAAAAGCGCTTTCACTTTCTAGGCACTTATTCAGATCTAATCTCTAACCACAAGCTAAAACATTTAAAAACAAGGTCTACATTGAAGTACTACAACCAATAAATCACACAGCCAATGAGAACACAACCATTAAAACTCAATGAAGTCTACAAACTTTCAATGCAGGTTTTAAAGGTACTGCATTACGTCCTGGAACCTTTTCAGCCTGTAACATGGCAATCCATTTCATTTCCGCCACTTCAGTCATGTTCACAATGTCACCACCCCTTATTTTTCTCTAATTGCAAAACCATAAAACAGAATGGCCAGGGTTAGAAATATGCTTAGAGCATTGTACATATTCCCCACCCATATATCACTCAAAAGTTTAAGGATCCATTCCTGAAATGGTCATCTGGCCAGCATATAAAAGCCTGCTGTTGCTTTAAGGTACACCAAACATCACAGGTATGCTCTTCACATAGCGTAGGGCTTAAAGGTGACGTCCGGCTGTACCATCCTCAAAACTGATTTCCCCAGTAGGATCACCAGTCCAATGAAAACATAGGTAACCAGTACATCCAGGAGGGAGAAAGGACAAGGGGGATGAAAGGAGGGAGTGAATGCTGCAACAGTGAAAGGACATCTGCTGTTATGGTAAGATTTTATACATTTCCTTCCATTCCCTGTTGCAGTATTCTTCACGCTTGGGAGAGTGCCAGAGCTCATGAAGAAACTTGGGAGGAGGAAGGACCAGTAGAGCCCTCTGGGAAACCATGAAGGATGACCCTAGCAGAACCAACTCTTTCTGGAGATTCCATCCAACTTGTGCTTGGTAAAAGTATGCACAGAAGTCCAGGTAGATGATTTAAGAATAGAATTGATATCTAACCCCTTAAAAAAGCATCAGAAGAAGCCACAGCTCTGGTAGAATGAGTCTTTGATGTAGGAGGAAGGCTCTTATGAAAAGCATGACAGAAATAGGCTTGATATCATCAGTTAAAGGTTGAAGCCTCTAAGCCAGGAATACCTCCTCATCACTGAACCAAAAGCAGCAGCCCTAGAAGAGTTGTCTGATGCATCATAACGACATTTGATTGAATGACGAACCACTTGAGAGGAAGCCCGTAGTAAGGAAAGAGCCAAGGTTTCTCCCTCAGTCTGGGAGATCAGAAGTAAGCTGACGAGCCTGAGAAAGAAAAACCAGCACATACCTGGACATGTGTGTCTGATAGTTAATAGCCCTAAAAACCAGGGGAACTGAGGTAGAAACCTTTTTACCTAGCCTTTCAATGGTTCTGCCGTCTTTAACAGACTGCAGTAACTTAGGTGAAGGGAGCAGTTGAGAGGGCTTGTCAGAAGCTACAGACATCACTGAGGGGTCAGCAGCAAGACATTTGTACAAAGTTACAACCCTCTGGCACCCTGTTAACCTGTCAGGCTTTCTGGGAGCAGAGGGCAGAGAATCAGATGCTTTAGAGGCATTGGAAAAAACATCCAACAAAGCAGCCGAAACAGGAGGAATAGCAGAAGGTTTCAATATTCCATCTGCAACAACTCCTAGTACCTCTTACAGATTTCAGAGACCTGAGCACAATCCCATTTAAAAAAAAAATTCCATCATCCTGGTGATTGTGTCCCCAAATGAAATTTCTTCAAAGGGAGTATCGGGACTATTAGCTTCCTGTTACTGTGACCCATAGTCTAAAGGAGAAGGAATTCGGGAAGAGTAAGCAAGGGATTATCAAAATCAGACTCCTCAGAAGAATCCGGTTCCCTGGACCTTTTAAGGGAAGTAAAGGAGCAAGGGGGTACTGGAACAGAAAGCCCCTGAGGAGGTTTTAATGCTATCAAGGCATTAAACCCTGAGTGAAGGCCTGACACTCACTCTGTGAACCTCTAGGAGCAGGAGAAACGCGTTTAGTTTTTTGGCTTTCTTGTTTGAAGGAAGATCTGACCTACAAAACTGCAACCCAGGACGGCATTCAATAACAGTAGTAGCAACTTCTTCCCTAATTAAAATCTGCAGAACACCCATAGGCCCCTCAGAAATCAACAGTGGGTTCCCTCTGAATGTCCAAAATGGACACCTGCAAAGCCACATTGGATGTGCCACAAGCCAGATCCTTGCTGTCCTCCAAGTTGGTAGTGTGTCAGAGGAGTCCCAACAAAGCTGGGCAAGCATCCGGGTTTTCACTGACTTCAGAAGTAACACCCAGCAGAGGCTGGACAACAAAGATTCTGGCCGTAGTTTACCCAGCTTCCTTAATGGCTGACCTGCTGGGCGGGAAGTTCCTTCCACTGTATCCTTAGCAAGACGTTTAAGGCACAGATTCTCAAGATACAAGGTAAGGGAAGAAAGCCTACTATGCAGGGTTTTCTGTACGAAAGCCTGACAAACAGAACAGGTCATATGATTGTGAGAAGCTCCTAGGCAAAAAAAAAAAAAGACATTTATCTTGGCAGTTTTTATGGGGAATCGGTCTCCCACATTGGCAGTTTACCCATCCCAGATGCCACTAACTCCCAAAAGCAACAAAAAAGCTAAGAAAAAAAACACAATGGGGTACTTATCTGCAATGGCTCAGTACCAGCAAGATGATGTAGGTGTTAGAATTGGCAGTTAAGACTTGGGTGTTCAGGCAGACTATCTAGGGATGCATTTTGACTGGCAAGAACATTCTGAAGATGGTACATCCGGACGCCATCTTTATGCCCTATGCTATGCAAGGAGCATACGTGTGATGTTCACCATACCTTAAAGCAACAGTAGGCTTTTGTATACTGGCTGGACATCAGGCTACCTGAGATGGGACTCCCAAGTGTAAAGAATACTGCAACAGGGAATGGAAGGACATCTCTTGACTACAGGAAGCAGCTTATTAGCAACTTAGAACCTTAATCTTTTGCCCAGTGTGCTAAAATATGCAACACTGCAGAAGTTTTTGCTTCCATGTACTGCATTCATAATGCATGGTTCTAGTGAATCTTGCATACCCCACCTCCTAATACACAGTCGCAGCTTGCTGCAAGAAGCCTAGACCTCTCAGTAGAAGACAGCAGTATGTTGGTATCCTTTTAAAGTGGTCGAGTGCTCTGTCAGGACAGAGACAGAGCTGACATTGAAGTCTGCTTTAATGGGTGCAGTGCTTGGGTTAATTTTGTATTGGGGTTCAGCAAATAAACTTTGAAAGTCTCACTGTAAGGGATGTCTGCATACCAGTGGCGACTCTCCTCATAATGGTGACATCTCAAATATGCAAGTGTCCTCAACCCTGAGCCCAGTCATTCTGTTTAACCAGTTGTGCAGTTCAGATGGTGGATCTTGTGATATGACTGTTGTGCATAAAACATCATATGGCTGTCCAATGATGAGCAATGATCTATAATGGTAATGGAATTCATGTCTTGGTGAGAGCCACAATGACAGCTCCAGGAAATAGTGTTTCAACCTTGCATTTAAAGATGTTATCAAGAAAAGCTAATCACCTAATGGGTGATAGAAAAAGTGGCATTTTACAGCCACAAGGGCAGACCCTAAGAGGGAATGTTGCAACATTGTTCTCTTCAGGTGCTAAAGCCATCCATGACTAGAAAGGGCTTAAGCCAGTGGCAGTCAGATCTTGGCAGAAAAGGAGGGGGAGGTCAACCCACCAATGCTTCTCAATGTGCCTGCTGTATCCAGTTGTTACTATAAGAGCCTCTAGCTGACCAGCCTGATTCTGGGGGAGTGACTTGTCAATTCATAGGTCTCAGACTGGTGAAACTTCCCTCCCTGAATCTCTTCCATGTAGCTATACTGGTTAGCTCTGTTGCATTGATCAAATACAGGACCTGTATTATAAAACAGATTGATGGTCACAGTGCCAGGATTGCAGCCTTAATAAATATGGTCTGAAGCCAGCATTGGGTTGGCCCTCTCCTGGTTGCTGTGCCTTTGGGGGTATCCTTGCCCCAGTGTTGTCTTTTCTGACCATTTCAGCCTGAGGGCTATCGGATACAACGCTAGCACCAAAGATTCTTCAGCCCCGATGTTCTGCATCCTTTACCCATAATGCACTGCACTCCGATTCTCCACTCTTGTTTGCATCCAGGCACTGTCACTAAAGCTGTTTCTGTTGAGAAGTAGTTTTTGATTATCTTGCTGATTTTTGATTTTTCTCTGCCTTCTCTAGATTTTTCTCTGCCTTTACTAGATTTTTGTTAGATTAGATAGCCTTAGTGTAGGACTTTCGTTTGTCAGTTTCTAGATGTATCTATAACTATATAGATACCTTAAGTGGACCCAAGGTCAAATAACCTATACAACTGAAAAACAATTCTGTAACGCTCTACAGCGAGACCGAGTATAGAAGAACATAGAATTTTTTTCTGTACTCCGTTTTTTTGTAGAGGGTGGGCTTGGTGGTGCAGCAGTTAGTGTCTGCCATCTTACAGCAAGAGGTTCTCTCGGCTGGGATGCCTTCTGTACAGAGTCTGCATGTCCTCCTTGTGGTTTCCTCCACGTGCTCTGGTTTCTTTCCATATTCCAAAGACATGCTGCAGGTAGATTGGACACGCTCGAAATTGGGTGTCTGTGTGTCTGCCTGTGTGTCTCTGTCTGCCTGTGTGTCTCTGTCTGTAGAAGGTTGGGTGCCTTGCTGATGACTCAATTTTTTGTAGTGTTACACACCCGCAACAGTCCTGTATTTGATCTTGGGTTCAGAAATGGAGAAACAGGCTTCAAAAAATGTAAGCTGCCACCCCAGCATGATAGCTTTGTATACTGTCTAGGAGTGTTAGGTTTAAAGGCCCAGCACACCTACAGCCCTCACTGATCGGAGGACTAAATTAGTTTTAAAAGGTCATCTTTTACTGCCTGCATCCACCTTCTGTCCCCCTATTCTCCTACCAAAAAAATGAGAAAAGCATGATACAGAAAAGTCTGAAAAGGAAAATGATAAAAGTAAGACCAAAGAGAGGAGAGCAAATGCTCCTCTGCCCTGTTGGAAGGGCAGTGAGATCCAAAGATCCTTAAGTCTCTTGCTCTCACAGGTCAAACTTTGTGAGCTATCAGTGACCCCCTCTGCACTGATCATCTTCCAGAGCTCCCAGCTATGAGTCTTCAAGCTCTCCCACATATGAGCATTCCTAGTCGCATCTTGATGCAACTACTACCTTAGGCAGGCTTCACACTCCCCCTTCCTGTCCATATCTCCAACCAAATTCTCATGGAGCTGTCCAACTCTGATCTGGGCCTCTCCATTTTGGATCTGAGAGCCAGAGCCATAGTTGTTTAAACCTTCAAAGCAGTCTCTAATGGCTTGCTACTAGGTTTGCCCAAAGTATTAAGGGCTCTGATTTGGAGCAACTGATGTGTATTTTCATACAAGTCAAATGGACCTTGGGACCATCCCCCCCTTTGAGGCTTCAGCTCCAATTTTGTCTTGTTTCTCCCCAGCCCAGCATTCAGGGGCATGGCACCTGGATCCAGCTGCCCATTTCCCTTTTGTTTGTGCTGACAGCTTGGCTGAATCGGGCACTAGCTCCATCCTTGATATTCTTGATTGTTTTTATCAGAGCAGAGGGCATCTCAAGAGCCAAAGCTTTGGGCCAGATGCCCTAAGATCTGCATTGAACACTGTTGGTTTCAGAGCCATCCCTTCCATTGGGTGTTTTGACTCTGGTCTCAACATTGGACCCATGATGTCTACATTGGACGCCAGTCTCTTTCAGACGTGCAGATTCAAGGGGGGGCATGCCCAGCTTTGTCTATGTTCATTGTAGAAAGGATCCCTTTCTGAGACTGGGATTCTATTAAGTTTAACCTTTTACATTTGTTTACCAGGAAAGTTCGACTTGGAACAAAGCCAATTTTCGACAGAGGCTCGGGGAGAAATGCTCCAGAAGCATGTCTTTGTAATGTGGGAAGAAATCGGAGCACCCAGAGGAAACCCATAGGAATGCAGGGAGGTGGAGGACAAGACACCCCAGATGAGAATCTAACCAGAGAACCTCTTGCTGTGAGGCTACAACACTACCACTGCACAGGTCTGCCATCCTGTTCTGGTCCTCCTCTCCAATTGGTGCTTTTGGGGGCATGTCATTTAGCTTTGGGCAGCCTATGTCATTGGACCTCATACCTTCTCTCATTCTGGGATTCCCCAGTTCAGTGTCCCCTACGGCATTTTCAGCCTGGAGAGACTAGAGTGAAGTGCAGTGCAAATACAAGAGGCAGCATTTGGGGCTTCATTGAGGAATTATTCGCAGAGGATTCAGACCTTAATGAAGGGGAGGGGACCCAGCACCTTCTCAGACTTCTTCCTCCTTTGGCTACTTGTTAGAACTGAGGGATGGACCACAAAGCCTCTATCCCTGAGGAACCAATATTTCTTGAGCCCTTTAGCAGGGGCCAATGTCTTGGGTGGTTCCTCCTTGATTTTGGTATTCCAAAGGGCATGGAGAGAACCTGGCCTGGTGGAATCAGTCCCCCAGAAGCCTGACAGTGTTTCCCCCCCAAAGAGACGATTTTGGAGCAAGGACCTGGGAGTAAATGCTATCATGGTGCTGCAACCGCCAAGAGATCTGAGGAGAGTTCTACAGTTCATCCCCAAACAAGGAGTCTTTGGCATTGTACTGTCTGGAGAAGAGCACTTATGCTTCAGCCATCTTTGCATTACTTATGTGAAAGACTCTGATACAGCAGCCACCAAAAACTCAAGTCTCTGGAAGTTTAGTTGTCTATTATATAATCCATCACTTAACATATCTTGGCGCATCTCTCAAATGCTGCAGACATTACGGTTCTTGCAGCAGGCAGTGGTATTAGTATTCACCTTCATGCCTGGATGCACTTGTATAACTTTAGACTGCTTGTAAACACCTCTTTCAATGGCTCCACACACTCCCTAACCCCTCAAGTGAAATCTACATTGACCACAAGTGAACAAGAAGGGAAGATGCTGTCTGCTGCTTTCTCCCACAGAGTTCCTTTACCAAGAAACAGAAGAGGTATACTATTAAGTTGCGGCAGTTTTTCCTAGATGCTCCCGGTCATGATGCCTCTTTGGCAGGGGGGGGGATTTTCAAAGGACACCACCCCCAGAGGGGGAGGGTTGATCCACAGAACCAGGGCTTCTGATACTGCTTCTCTGGCAAGCCATTGCAGTGCCCCTGTATGGTTGCCCAACTGTCTTTCTCTGGAGGTAGTTGGGTCTGTATCTGTAGCTTTGTTCCACCCCATCAGTGAGTGGTGCTTCTCAACAGTCATCCAAGAGGTCCCACTAGACCAAAGAGGATCCAGGGTCTACTCAAGATTCTTTGTAGTGCCAGAGAAAACAAGGATCTCAGGCCAAATATGTATCTCCACAAGTTGAATCATTGTGAATCCATGCCAAATTCTGTATGGTAATGGTGCAGTCCATACTCTTTGAAGGATGACTGGATGTGCCTGGTAGAACTCAAGGATTCTTTCAATCACATGAAGATAATTAGGCAATTCAGAAGGTCCCTGCACTTTGGCTAGGAGCTGGAGTTTGCCAGTTTTGAGCTCTGCCCTTTGGGCTCACCACAGTCCCTGCTGTGTATGCTCGTGTATGGGACTGGTTGTACCCTGGCTTAGGCTGCAGGGGTTCCAGGTCTTTCTTTACATGGATGAGTGGCTCATTACAGCAACTACAAAGGAGACTGTAATCCAAGCCAAAGACTACTTGCTTTAGCTGTCTGTCTTTTGGCTTCACTGAACTACAAGTCCAATCTGGAACTAAAACAAGTCCTGGAATTAATCTGTTGTGATCTGGATACCATCAAACTGTCCCCCTCCAGATTATCCTCTGCAGATTAAAGCCTCCCAATCCCTAAATTCTCAGGTCTCCAGCTTTCTTAGTTCTTCTGCTCCTTAGCCTGACTGCATCCATTTGTTTTGTGCATCTGGCAGGGTTCAAAATGAGTTCTTCAGTGGACCCTGTTGGTTCAGTTGTCTGTCTTAACATGCCAGCACCACATTGCTTGGTAGCTAGAGTCTGACTCTGATGCGAGATACAAACGTTATTAAAGACAAGAAAAAGCTTATTTAAATTCCATGTAATTATTTTAAGTTGCACTTGTGTGGTAATTTTTGTTTTTCTCTGCTTTTTGTCCAAGGAATTGTTTGCACTTTTTTTAGTATGTTCCAGGACCTTAGTGTTGTCATTGTCACTGTGAGATTTTGGCATTTTTTATACATTATACTGCTTCTATTTCCAAAAGTAGAATGAACTCTGTGACATCCCTCCTCTGGGCCAGTAAACAAGGAGCCTCAATCTTCACCACTGACACCGATGAGGGATGCTCACTTGGAACACAAATTGATACACATGGTATTATGAGATGCAGTTCTCTGCACCAAGTGCAGTTTCCCTTCTTAAGATCACACAGGGAGCACACACAGTCCTGGGGCTGAGTTTTCCTCTCCGGGCCCCAAATAAGACTTCACCTTTCTCTCTGCAGAAACTAGTGCTCTGTGTCCCTGTTTCAAGTAGCTGACACACAGGTTTGATTTTCTCACACACCTGGGAAAGGCTGGCACAGATTTACTAGCTCTGCCACCTCCACCCAGCGTATAGGTAATTCCAATGCCACCAGACAGCTACTAAGGCTGTTAACAGGATATCCAGTTATACTGAATGAAATTAATACTAATGGTGACCAAACAGCAAGACTTTAAAGAGCAGCCACAGTGTCACCAAATAGAAGTACTCTCTGAAGTTAAAGTAGTCTCTAAAAAGACCATTCACAATGAAATGTTTACATACATTTAACAATAAATAGAAAATATGAAAAATACTGAATCTATTTTCAACAAACACCAGAGTTTCAATCACAGGAAATATTAAAAATAATTCTGATGGAAAGATTCACACAGATGCAAAAAAAAAATACGTAACTAAATAATCGCACTGGTTTGACATTAAAGAATTACTGTTCCCTAGTTAAGTTAACTTACTATAGCAGGACAAGATGATGTGGGTGAGTGGTCTTGTCAGTTCCAATAACAGTGCTGAGCGTCATCTCTTACTAATATCTAAATTGTATTGCTGCCTGTAGAATAACATCACATCTGTTCACCTGACTCTGGTTCCCACACTACCCACCTGACTAGAATGAAGTAGAATCCATCATGTGTCACAATTGCACACAGCTTTGCTAAGATGTGTTGCAGCATCTAGAAGCTGTAAACAATTTTAATACTTCCACTCTTCCTACAGAGCTAGTAAGCCAGGCTTCTCAGACATTTTGTCTCTGGCTGCAGTCAAAACTGTAAGATACAATCTTTATGGCCTAAACCAGGTAATTTAATTTCTAACTATTTTTCAAAGTTAGCCGGACTGAGATTAAACCTCTTCTTTTCCAGTATATCCTCTGTTGCAATATATTCATTCAGCAGTTGCAATACAGTCTATTATACAGGTGTGTTTACTTTCTGTCCAGCAAGACCCACTGTTGGTACATTTTTTAAAAAGCAGCTTTATAAATTTTCAACACAAGCACCTGTGCAGATCAGTTTGATATATAAATAACTTAATTATTTACAAAACTCCAAATGGCTCTGCTGGCATATGTTACGCATTCCACTGCCTTTCTTCTCCTAGAATAGCTGGCACTACCTCACATCACAAGCACATGGAGTCATTTTAGTATAGAGTTGTTGGTAAATTTCTGCATAGTCTCCTACCTTAGTCTGTGATAGGATTGCAGTAGAGGCAGTATGTGAATTCTGCTCCATGATTTGGGCTTCAATACTTTTTTATAGCTGCATGTACTTAAAGTTGCATTCCACTGCCTTTCTGTTTACCTTGATACTGGCAGCTCCCCTGTTTAAGTCTGCACCACTCCGACATTAAGCTTAAATTTTATGAAATGATAACCATAGGACTAGAGCTCCAATTTGAAAAATTTTCCCCCTCCCTCCCTCTTGTGGTTTTCTCAAAAATGTTATTTTTCAAATAGTTGAGTAAATTCCATAGTATTTATATATAACATCTTAAATAACTATGTACACTATTTACCACAGTAACTCAAGACCAAAAGCCAGAAAGCGAGATCGCAGGACTCAGCTCCTCAAAGTGAAAAGTTTATTCAATCCAAAGATGATGAAAGGGAAATAAAACCACCATTAACGCCTTTTACAAAAATCATAGAACAAACAGCGTTTTCGTCAGGTTAATCGACTTCATCAGATGACCAGTACATTTCCAACTCTCCTTTTTATAATGAAATCTATTGGCTCACTTAATCAATTAAATAATTAAAAACAAATTCCTTTTCTTGACTGTTCAATGAAACTTATTACAGGAAATTATACAAGTGTAAAACATGGGAAACTTTAAAAAATGCATATATATTTAGTTTCAAAATTTTATACCCCAGTACATGTTTGTTTCTTCATCTTACTAGCTGCCAAGAATCAAGTGTTAAAAATCTTTTCTTAAATACGTTATTATTTAATTATACATAATTAATCTATAAAAACTCTGTTTAAAATATTAATAATCACATTAAAAATCATGTAGATGAAGCATAATCTCAATTCAATATTACCAGGAATAAATACATGAGATATATATACACATAAAAGGAACCATACATAAAATGAGCATGTATAGTGACATCTAGGGGTGGAATGCCCTTATTACATCTTTTACCTATAATTTAGCTGCTCTTAACCCAAGTAGTGGCAGTATAGATATTTTATCATTTAATTCTGGAAATTTATCTGAGTTCAAGGACAACTGCCACCACAACTCCCTATATTCCACTCTATCTTCCCAAGGACCACCCCTGATGTCTTTTTTAACTTGTTCAATTATTAAAAATTTGTATTTATATTCCCTACATGTTTTACTGTGTAAAGTGCATTGCTTTCTTTACCTGTCAATATATCGTACATATGTTCGTAAATCCTTCTTTGGAGAGCTCTCTCCGTCTTCCCTATATAGAAGGAATTACAAACTTCACAAACAGCTAGATATATTATACCTGTAGTCTCACAGTTAAAATAATCAGGACTATATATCCATTTATTCCTACTCTCTATGAAAAGTCCTTCCTTATTTAAAACATGACAGCACTGTCTACATCTACAACGTCCACACTTATATTTGCCTTTTTTGATTTTGTTCTTGTTTTTCCTATGACCACATTTAGTTTCTAAAATATTGCCTAAACTTCGGGAATTCTTGTATATAACCTTCTTGGGGATGTTGTCCATACCCTCTATATCTGTTAATACTGTGAATCTATTCCACTCTCTGAAAAATATTTTTCTGATTCCATTATTCAACCCATATTCTAGGACCAAGGCCCGAGTAAAATCCTCACCATTTTTGCATTTCTCATAATTTAAATCTGTGCCACCTTCTCTTTCATCCCCTATTTCGTCCATCCCTTTACTACAATATATGGGGGCAAATCTATCTTTTCGTCCTTTCTCCACTTCTTTCCTAAGTCCTTTGATAAATGACACAGGGTAGCCTCTTTCTTTAAACATGTTTTCTAATAAATCACATTCATTCTTAAAGTCAATATCTGAACTAGTCATCCTGCTCCCTCGGACAAACTGCCCTTTAACCATGTTTTTTTTGCAGTGTTTAGGATGGGCACTTTGATAGTGCAGATAAGAATTACAGAAGGTATCCTTCCTATGTATTTTGTTTTCAAATTTATTGCCCACTTTATACATTTCCAAGTCCAAATGTATCATTTTATTTTCAGATATTTTGAGAGTGAATTTTAGAAAACAGTATTATTAATATATTTTATAAACTCATCTAATTTATCTAACCCTGCTGTCCAAAAAATTATAATATCATCCAGGAATATTTTGTAAAGAATCCAGGATGATTTATATTTGGAGTCTATAATGTATTGCTCCTCCCATTTGGCCAATACGAGGTTTGCATAAGAGGGGCCACATGCTGCCCCCATAGCAACACCCTTAATCTGTTGAAAAAACTCACCTTTAAAATAGATATAGTTATTATACTTTAATACTAGGTCAATAAGCCATAAACTTGCTAGTTTATCTTTGTGTCACTTTCTCATATTCGAATGCAATTTCCTCTAGCATTTCTTTACCTTCCAAATAAGGGATGGAAGAAAATAATCAGCCTCGATCGTGATGAATAAAATGTTATCCTGCCACTTACATTTATTAAGACTTTTCAACAGGTCCCATGAATCCTTTAATATACTTGTTTTATTGATCCATATGGGTTTTAATTTTAAATCAACATATTTGGCTAATGTTTGCGTCTTTGATCCTTCAGCTGATACTATAGGGCGGAGTGGGGGATCCTCCTTATTTTTATGTATTTTTGGAATCCCGAAGATCGTAGGTATCCTAGGTTTATCAACTTTTAAAAATTTGTAACTTTTATGATCTATTAATTCTTCCTGCAACATATCAAAAAGATCCAAATCAATCTTGTAGGAAATATTGATCTCATTTAAAGATGCAGTTACATATCTATCTTCCCATAACAGTGAATACATCTTACTATCATACAACATATTATCCATTATAACGATACCTCCGCCTTTATCTGGCTTCATGACCCTTATGTCAGGATTGTGTTTCATATCGTATAACAATTCTTTCTCTTTTTTAGTTATATGCTCTTCCTTATTCCACCTGTTCTGTTTCCTAATTTCCCCCTCCAAAACTTTCTCCAAATTTTTTAACTGTGGATGAAGTGGGGGGTTATAGGTACTTTTTCTTTTTAAGCCCTCACTAGGGCCACCATGCAGGCTAGAAAGGAAAATGCCAAGATTCACTTTCCTCAGGAACAATTTTATATCAAGAATGCTTTTAGTAACATCACCTTTACAATAAGGAATACATTTCAAACCTTTGGAAAGTAAAGTGAAATGTTCTTTTTCAATTGTAACTTTACTAAAATTATAAATGGAAAAATTGTCACATGTATAACATTGTCATTCAGCCACTATCAGTTCCTCACTAATATTAACATTGTCAGGAGCAGGTTGGGTTGGGAGGGTATCTAGTATCTCCCCCTCCCCCTTCTCCCTCCATTCCTCTGAAAATGTGTATATTGTGGGGCCTGCCTGTTCAGTAGCCTTTCAGACCTCCTTAAAGGGGGGAAAGGCTGAATCATATTCCCTATGGAATATGGAGGGGAAAATTAGGAAACCTAGTAACAGGTGGAATAAGGAAGAGAATATAACTAAAAAAGAGAAAGAATTGTTATACGATATGAAACACAATCCTGACATAAGGGTCATGAAGCCAGATAAAGGCGGAGGTATCGTTATAATGGATAATAAGTTGTATGATAGTAAGATGTATTCACTGTTATGGGAAGAAGATAGATATGTAACTGCATCTTTAAATGAGATCAATATTTCCTACAACAAGATTGATTTGGATCTTTTTGATATGTTGCAGGAAGAATTAATAGATCATAAAAGTTACAAATTTTTAAAAGTTGATAAACCTAGGATACCTACGATCTTCGGGATTCCAAAAATACATAAAAATAAGGAGGATCCCCCACTCCGCCCTATAGTATCAGCTGAAGGATCCAAGACGCAAACATTAGCCAAATATGTTGATTTAAAATTAAAACCCATACGGATCAATAAAACAAGTATATTAAAGGATTCATGGGACCTGTTGAAAAGTCTTAATAAATGTAAGTGGTAGGATAACATTTTATTCATCACGATCGATGTTGTTGATTTATTTTCTTCCATCGCTTATTTGGAAGGTAAAGAAATGCTAGAGGAAATTGTATTCGAATATGAGAAAATGACACACAAAGATAAACTAGCAAGTTTATGGCTTATTGACCTAGTATTAAAGTATAACTATATCTATTTTAAAGGTGAGTTTTTTCAACAGATTAAGGGTGTCGCTATGGGGGCAGCATGTGCCCCCTCTTATGCAAACCTCAGACACAAATGGGAGGAGCAATACATTATAGACTCCAAATATAAATCATTCTGGATTCTTTACAAAAGATTCCTGGATGATGATATAATTTTTTGGACAGCAGGGTTACATAAATTAGACGAGTTTATAAAATATATTAATAATACTACCTGTTTTCTAAAATTCACTAACAAAATATCTGAAAATAAAATGATATATTTGGACTTGGAAATGTATAAAGTGGGCAATAAATTTGAAACCAAAATACATAGGAAGGATACCTTCTGTAATTATCTGCACTATCAAAGTGCCCATCCTAAACACTGCAAAAAAAAAAACATTGTTAAAGGGCAGTTTGTCCGAGGGAGCAGGATGACTAGTTCAGATATTGACTTTAAGAATGAATGTGATTTATTAGAAAACATGTTTAAAGAAAGAGGCTACCCTGTGTCATTTATCAAAGGAATTAGGAAAGAAGTGGAGAGAGGACGAAAAGATAGATTTGCCCCCATATATTGTAGTAAAGGGATGGACAAAATAGGGGATGAAAGAGAAGGTGGCACAGATTTAAATTGAGAAATGCAAAAATGGTGAGGATTTTACTCGGGCCTTGGTCCTAGAATATAATGGGTTGAATAATGGAATCAGAAAAATATTTTTCAGAGAGTGGAATAGATTCACAGTATTAACAGATATAGAGGGTATGGACAACATCCCTAAGAAGGTTATATACAAGAATTCTCGAAGTTTAGGCAATATTTTAGAAACTAAATGTGGTCATAGGAAAAACAAGAACAAAATCAAAAAAGGCACATAAGTGTGAACGTTGTAGACAGTGCTGTCATGTTTTAAATAAGGAAGGACTTTTCATAGAGAGTAGGAATAAATGGCTATATAGTCCTGATTATTTTAACTGTGAGACTACAGGTATAATATATCTAGCTGTTTGTGAAGTTTGTAATTCCTTCTATATAGGGAAGACGGAGAGAGCTCTCCAAAGAAGGATTTACGAACATATGTACGATATATTGACAGGTAAAGAAAGCAATGCACTTTACAAACACAGTAAAACATGTAGGGAATATAAATACAAATTTTTAATAATTGAACAAGTTAAAGACATCAGGGGTGGTTCTTGGGAAGATAGAGTGGAATATAGGGAGTTGTGGTGGCAGTTGTCCTTGAACTCAGATAAATTTCAAGGATTAAATGATAAAATATCTATACTGCCACTACTTAGGTTAAGAGCAGCTAAATTATAGGTAAAGATGTAACAAGGGCATTCCACCCCTAGATGTCACTATACATGCTCATTTTATATATGGTTCCTTTTATGTGTGTATATATTTCATGTATTTATTCCTGGTAATATTGAATTGAGATTTTGCTTCATCTACATGATTTTTAATGTGATTGTTAATATTTTAAACAGAGTTTTTATAGATTAATTATAAATTTAAGAAAAGATTTTTAACACCTAATTCTTGGCAGCTAGTAAGATGAAGAAACAAACATGTACTTGGGTATAAAATTTTGAAACTAAACATGTATGCATTTTTTAAAGTTTCCCATGTTTTACACTTATATTATAATTTCCTGTAATAAGTTTCATTGAACAATTAAGAAAAGGAATTTGTTTTTAATTATTTAATTAAGTGAGTCAATAGATTTCATTATAAAAAGGAGAGTTGGAAATGTACTGGTCATCTGAAGTCGATTAACCTGACGAAAACGCTGTTTGTTTTATGATTTTTGTAAAAGGCGTTAATGGTGGTTTTATTTCCCTTTCATCATCTTTGGATTGAATAAACTTTTCACTTTGAGGAGCTGAGTCCTGCGATCTCGCTTTCTGGCTTTTGGTCTTGAGTTACTGTGGTTTTTGGCGTTTTTGGTGGTGTTTGGATTTATATGTACACTATTTACATCAGCCTGACACTATAACAGAGCTCAATATATACAATTACTTTATAGGTACAACATTCCAGTTATCTGAATATCTGTTCAGTTATTGTAACGTGTCAATCAGTGATGACTTTTTTCCATGGATTTTTAATAAATGGCTTGGGGATGAATCCTTAATTATTTAATTTTAATTTCCAGCAATGCTGTGGTCTGCAGTAGGCTGTAGAAGTCTTCCAAAGTCGGTATTGTGATTGTATTCCTTCTTGTTATACACTTCCTTAATATTGAAAGTATTGTCCATACTAGATACGTATTTGACTCAAATGAGGACCTTCATACACATTTAATAATACTAGAGCTTTAGATAAGTTAAACAATTCATTAAAGCTTGCAAAAAGTTTTTAATACCATTCCAAAATTACTAATTTTAACACAGTCGAAAAAACTGTGATTCCAGTCTGCATTGTGTATTTGCTCACACCTCCAACATATTACCTTTATGGAAGAATTAATTTTAGTAATTCTGTCTGGAGTTAAGAATGCTCTGTGCAAGCATTTCCAATTAAACACTTTCCAGTATTGTGTAAAGGATGTATGTTTTATTGATAATAAAATATTTGATTTAATTTATTCAGTTAGCTGTAATGTGTCCTTTTGTTATATAATTCCAAAATGAGGATTTGGGTGTTTTATAACTTATATCTTGTAAAATTTAGAAAGACTGTTTTCCATGTCATAATCATTATATATGTTTTCGTATATGTATTTTGTAAGTTTTGGTATTTATTTAAATGAAGAATTACTAATTGTTCTGCGTAAATCTTGCGAATACGTCAGAATGCTCTGCATAGTTAGCCAATCTTGTGGAATTTTGTACGTTTCCGTTTGCATATCCAGAACTTTTAGTTCTTTGATACATTGAAGCCACCAAACAAATCCTTTCTGTTCCCAGGAGTTATTTCTCTGTATATTTTATGTGGATAGCTGTAACCATGAATGGTGTTAAAAGATCAAACAAGATTTTTAAATCTAGATTTACATTAATTACATTGATTCATTTAGGATAATTATTAATCATACTAGTTTAGTGGGCTTAATTATGTTATATTGCATACTAATACATAACATGTGCCATGGCAAATTGTTTTTATGTATTTGATTTTTTTTGTAAATCAAGTTCATTTATTGATATTACAGTTAGTAATGCTTTCCAATTTGCAGAATAATTTAGACTTATCCAATCTGAGATTATTTTAGATATTGATGCTTTTATATGTTTCTATATCAGGAAAGTTTAATCCCCCTGTTTCCATGCTCTGATATGATGTATTAAAGCTATTATGTTTCTTTTGGAAACAATACATTTTTTTATTGGTTATGAGTTTATTTCTTTCAGTATATTCCTTTCTGGTAACAGTTGTATTGCCACAGCTATGTATAGAATCTTGGGTAGTAAAACCATTTTTATTAACTGTAGTCTGTCTTCAAATGTTAATATTATTTTGTTCCACTTTTCCACAGAGATTTTAATTGTATTGATGATGATGTAGTTTTTTGAGACTAATTTATTATTATCATTGCATAACTCAATTCCTAGAAATATTAAGGTAGATTCTTGTTTCCCTATAATGTGATTCCCCTTTGTCTGCAATTCTTTTATTTAAAAATAAAAATTTTGATTTATTGAAATGAAGTCATGTAAAATGTGTCAATTAAAATACATAATTCTTCTAACATCTCTTTTGTATTGGCTAAGGTTAATATGTCAGCAAAAAGCATTAGTTTACAATTGTATTGTTCATAAACATCAACTCCTTTGATTTTTGTATTGTTACATATTGAATCTGCCTATTTCAATAGCCAAAGCAAATAGAATCGGTGACATGGGACATCCTTGTTTAGTACCCTTTGTTATATGTATAATTCAGAGGTGAAAGGACCTAGCTTAACATACACTAAATTATTTGTATATATATTCTTTAGTAGATGAACAAAGGAGGAAATTCAAATACCAGAATTTTGAATAAATGTTCCCAATTTAGGGACTCAAAGGCTTTCTCTCTATCTAAGCCAATTATAAGTGTTTCTTTAACATAATCTGTAAGAGAAATTATCCTTTTAATATTGTGTGTCTATGATATATAAATTCAGTTTGATCATTATTGTTTTGGATAGTGGTATTTTCATTATGTTAATTAATATTGTCATATCTTAGTCATTATTTAATAATGATATAGGTCTATATGAGGTACAGAGGTTTGGGGATTTGTTTTCCTTTAGGATTGGTGTGATTAAGGAATATATCGAAGAGGGTGGTATTAAAGCTTGTGACTGAATTTCTAATAGTTTTATGGAAGAGGGATAGTATCCTTGAAGGAAAAAGTTTATATTTCCATAATTATGCCATGTATACCTGGAGCTTTATTATTTTTACATTTTATTGTAGCTGTAATTTCTTTGTAGGATATGGGTGCTTGCAGATCTAGTTTTAATTTTTCTGGTATTTTTTTTATCTAGATTTAATTGAACAATATGTATATTTTCTTTTTGGAAATGATCCATATAATTTCTACAGGCATCAAGAATGTCACCTATATCAGAGACATTTTCCCCTTTCTTTTCATGGAAGATACTTTTAATGATATTAGCTTTTGATTGTATTTTGAGTCTTGTGGATAAACTATGTAAATATTTGGGAGAAGTGGCCAAGGTATTAACTTAGTTTTTCTAAAGCTAAACTAGATGTTCATCGTGCATACAGCTGCAGTCATTACAGATGGCTTATCCTGCCATCAGGCGGGTCCTCGGTCGGCCGAATTCTAAAGTCTAGGTCCAGCGTCGGTTGTCGTCGTTTCTTCCCTGACGTCAGTGCGGCAGGGGTATAAAAGAGGCAGCTGACGCCATTTTCTTCAGTCTTTCTCACTGTGCAGTGCCCGAAGCAGAAGCAGTTCGCAAGTGCCGGTCGGCCAGCTCCTGAAATTTACGAAAGTATTTCAGCCGAAGTCTTCTTTAAAGCTAAGTACCCCGTTGGGGAAACTTTTCTTGCCTCAGACCGATGTCAAACAAAGTTAATAATTGCATTTCTTGTGGGAAGCAAATACCGCATAAGGATTTCCACTCTTTCTGTATACCTTGCTTAGGCCCAGACCACGACGTCTCGGCCTGCCGTTTTTGTGCTAGGTTCAACAAGCGCACTAAGTGCCGGGCGGAGTTCGCCCTTCATTATTTTGGAAAAAATGTAATTATATCATGTTGTCGGATACACCGACAACAGTTTTAAGCAAAAGACGCAAAGATAAGGACCGACATCCGAGGTCCGCACAGAGTACTGAGACCATGCTTAGGCCGACTACCAGATGTTCATTGTGTTTCACTGTTGCAGTCATGACTGTAGGGTTCTCCCCTGCCGGCAGGCAGTCCTCGGTCGTCCGGAATCCTAAAGTATGGGTCCAGCATCGGCTGTTCAGCCATGCTCCCTGACGTCAGAGCGCCAGGAGTACAAAGCTGACAGCCGACGCCGTGTTCTCCAGTCTTTCTTGCCATGCGGTGATAGCAGTTCGCAAGTGCCGGTCGGCTGACTCCTGACAATTTTTTCTAAACAAACTTCAGTCCAAAGACTTTCTTCTCCTACTCAAAGCTAAGTACCCCGTTGGGGAAACTTTTTTTTCTTGCTCCAGTCCGATGTCAGAAAAAGTTAATAATTGTATTTCATGTGGGAAGCAAATACTTAAGGATTTTCATTCTTACTGTATTCCTTGCTTAGGCCCTGACCACGACGTAGCTAGTTGTCGGTTTTGTGCTAGATTCAATCAACGTACAATTAAACAAAGGTACGATTTTGCATTTCATTACTTCGGTAGGGTAGGCGTTTTAATTACAAAATGTCGTCTGATATGGTTCCGGCTACCGGAGTTCACAAACGACGCAAGGATAAAGACAGACCTCCGAGGTCCAAATCAGACGATATCATACAAGCAGAGCCAGCTTCAGGTTCGGCCATCATCAGTGAGGCACTTTTGCAGCCCCTGTCGTCGGTCATTTCGGAACAGATAGCCGAAACAGACTCCCACGAGGAGCCAACTAGGCCTTTGAATATTTCTGTTGCAGGACCTTCGGACAATGCTCCTTCGGTTGGGTCCGGAGCCACTGTGCAGGTACCGGCTTCCGAAGGGGTTTTCAGGCCTACTTGGCTATTAATAAAGGCAAAGACAAAGGCAAAGACTCCTTCTAAATCAAAGACTTCAACACAGGCCTCTTCTGATCCAGCTCCCAGAAACAGTTACTTAAGATGGCAGAGGACTTACTATGATTAGGGGTTCACATCCCCTTCCAGATAAAAGGCCAAGGCAGGAAGTTTATTATGACTCCTCTGATCAGGCTTCTGTTTCTTCAGTTTCTTCTTCTGACCAGGAATATTATTTCCCTCCTTATGAGGATTCTGATGCTCCTTATGAGGATTCTGATGCTGAGGAATCCATTCCTTCAGCTTCTTCCCCTGAGGATTTCTCATTTGGGGAAACTTTGCATGAAATGAGGGAACATTTCCACTGGGAAGGACAAGAGTATTCGGAATCTAAGAAAAGACTAAGGGATTTTCTTCTTCCCCAACATAGACCCCTGGCTATTCTTCCTATTTTGAATATTGTGGATGATGCTTTTTCGGAGGCTAATTTAACTCCTGACTCTTTTCCTCCAGCTCCTGTTAAGCTAGACAGATATTATAGGGTTCCTGATTCCCACCAGTTTTTATACAAGAACCCTACCGCTGACCCTGAAACCTTTTCTCAGGGTCCTAAGGGCGTTAAGGCCACTTCTGGTAAAAACCCCATTCCCACTGAGAAGGATTCCAGATCTTTAGAAAGATGGGGCAAAAAAGTGTACACTTCTGCTACTTTATCTATTATGGCTTTAAACTGTCAGTTTCACATGCTGAAATACCAGCAATTTCTCCTGTCTGTTTTAAATCAAAAGCTAACTTCCATTTCTGCCTGTGCAGATGATAGGGAATTACATGACTTAATGCATACCACTGAACAAGTTGGGAAGCATGGTTTACACTGTGGATTTGATGCCTTGGAGGCTTCTTGTAGGGCTGCTGCCTCTGGCACAGTAATTAGAAGGCATGCATGGTTAAAGGAACAAAATTTACCAGATCAAGTAAAAGCTAAATTATTGGATGCTCCTGTTCAGCATAATGTTTTGTTTGGATCTAAAGCTGAAGAGGTGATTTAAAAAGATGGAGGACAAGGCAGAATCCATGCAAACAGTTAAAGATTTCTTACAAGTACAGCCACCCAGATTTAGTAGGAATTGGCCTACAAAAAATTGGTCCTTTCCCAATTCAGACAGGCCTCAGAGGGGTAGATACAGACGCTCCCGAGGAAGGCCTCAAACGCAAGCCTCTTGTAGACCAAGACAGTGGACTGCTTCCACCCCTGGGGGAGGAGAGGACAGGTCGCAAGCTCATAGGAAACAGACTTGATGACTCCCTCTGTTGGGCTGCAGGAACTTCTTGCCTGGAAGCCCCTCTCGGAGGAAAACTTTCTCTTTTTCACCTAAATTGGACTCATATAACCCAAGACAAGTGGGTTCTGGATATGGTTTCAAGAGGTTACAAATTTCATTTTTATACCCTACCAAGGCCAAGCGGATGGCCAGATCTTCCAAAACATCAATGGTCAGAGGCCTTAAACCAGGTGGAAGCTCTCATGGCTATGAAAGCCATAGAACTAGTTCCACTTTCAGAGATAGGACAAGATTTTTACTTGAGGCTCTTTCTAGTCCCCAGGAAATAAAATTCATGGAGACCCATTCTGGATCTGTCAGTCTTGAACACCTTTCTAGAGATACCAAAATTCAAGATGCTTACTCTACAGCAGCTACTTCCAATGCTGACCAAAAATGCATGGATGGTAAGTGTGGATTTAAAGGAGGCATATTTACACATTCCCATCAGGCAGGGATGCAGAAAATACCTCAGGTTCAAGGCCGGATCGAGGCACTATCAATTCTCTGCGCTGCCCTTTGGATTGTCTACTGCGCCCAGGGTCTTCACCAAATGCGTGGCTCCAGTAGTAGCGTATTGCAGACTCAAAGGAATTCAAATTTACCCTTATCTGGACGACTGTCTTATTCAGGCAGACAGCAAGTATGTCTTACTCCAGCATCTAGAGTTTGTTCAGAATCTTCTCAAGTTCCTGGGATTCACTGTAAACATAAAGTCAAATTTGACACCCTCACAACAGATAATTCTTCTGGGTGCTTCTCTAAACACAACAACCCAGATGGCATTTCTGACATACGAAAAACAATTACAGCTGGCTTCATCTTTCAAAATCTTGGCAACTTTAACTCCGCTATCTGCAAGGGGATTCCTGCAGGCTTTGGGTTACATGGCCTCCTGCATCCTTCTCGTACCATATGCAAGACTACATATGAGGAAAATATAGTGGTACCTAAAAAGTGTATGGTCTCAGCATTGCCACAGTTTAGACATACTGATCTCCGTCCTGCCTTGTCTTCAAAAGGAATTCCTTAGGTGGTCCAAGGCATGTACTCTAAACAAAGGAAAACCCTTCTGTCTGCCTCCTGCCACTCTGATACTAACCACGGATGCCTCAGATTATGCATGGGGAGCCCATTTTCAGGACAACTGTCTGCAGGGCCTTTGGACAAAGGATCAGAAGCACCTGCATATCAATTTAAAGGAAATGTTAGCCGTTCAGAAAGCTCTATTGGCCTTCAGGAATCTTCTACAACCAGGACAACTACTGATATGGACAGACAACACCACAGTTATGTGGTACATAAACAAGCAAGGGGGATCTCATTCTTATCCCCTTTGCAGACTAGCCATGGTCTTTGGAACACAGCTCTAGCTTGCAATCTGGACCTTCAAGCTCAGTTTCTACCAGGGAAGAAAAACTTCCTGGCAGACAGTCTGAGCAGAAACCTTTCGGACCCACATGAATCCATTCAAGATGATTACAGCAGTCTGGGGATGTCCTCACATAGACCTCTTTGCATCCCACCTCAATCATCGACTACAGATTTTTTGCACCAGGACTTTCCACGAACAAGCTTGGAAAGTGGATGCACTATCATTCAGTTGGAGAAACCTCTCGGGATATGCCTTTCCGCCTCTTCTCTTCTTCCACAGATATTAAAGATCAAACAGGACAAGCCCAAGATAATCTTGCTGGCCCCAAATTGGCCTCGACAGTTTTGGTACCCAACACTGAAAAACGTTTGTCTGGAGCCCCCTTGGGTTTTACCACAGACTCCGAATCTTCTGTCCCAACACCAGGGTCAGGTTCTACACGCCCATGTCAAAACTCTCAGCCTGGCGGCTTGGTTAATCCAGGGTCTTTGATTCATTCTCTCCTACCCTAGCAGGTTATGGATGTCATTTTAGAAGCCAGACGTCCTAGCACTAGAAAATCTTATGCAGGAAAATGGAAAAGATTTTGCTCCTGGATGCAGGCTCAGGATTCTGATCCTCTTATTCCTAACATTCCTCTGATTTTACTTTACCTGACAGACCTCTTACATAAGGGTCTCTTTCTCTTCCATAAAGATACATGCCTCTGCTATTTCTGCTCATTATAATACAGACCCTCCAATCTTTTCCCACCAGCTCATGAGACAGTTTCTCAGAGGAGCTAAGAACTTAAGGCCCCCTAGATCTCCTCCCATTCCTGCTTGGGATCTCAACTATGTTTTGGTAAAGCTCACCTTACCTCCTTTTGAGCCTGCTGCCACATCTGACTCCAAGTTTTTATCTTTGAAGACAGCCATCCTGTTAGCTTTGACCTCTGCCAGAAGAGTTTCAGAGTTGCAAGCTCTTGTGCCTGTGGAGCCTTATTTTATTTTTCATCAAGACAGGGTGTCTTTAAGGACTAATCCTACTTTCATGCCTAAGGTGGTTTCCAAAGTGGCTTTAAATCAAACTATTCACTTGCCAACTTTTTCCCCACTCCTCAAAATAAAGGGGAAAGGATCTTACATTCCTTGGATGTACACAGACAACTACGTTTTTACCTGGACAGAACCAAGGATATCAGGAAATCAGAGCAATTGTTTGTTTCTTATGCTTCAAGTTCCCAAGGTAAAGCCATTTCAAAACAGACCATTTCTAAATGGATTGCTCATGGAATCAGATTTTGCTATTCACACCATGGAAAGCAAATCCCAGGGAGTACAAGGACTCACTCTACCAGAGCTGCTGCCACTTCAGCTGCCTTCCTCAGGGGAGTTCCTACCAAAGACATTTTGGAAGCTGCAACTTGGGAGTTCAGTGCATACTTTTTCCAAGCACTACAATCTACCTCTCTACTCTGTCTAGGGCAGGCTTTGCTTCTGCAGTCTTGCAGGGCCTTTTAGCCGCCCTCTCTACTTTATGACCACCTCCCTTTCATTCTGCTTTGGGATTCTACCCTACAGTCATGACTGCAACAGTGAAACACGATGAACATAGTACAGTTGTGTACACTTACCATAAATGTAGATGTTAGTGTCTCTTCACTGTTGCAGTCTGGGTTTCCCTCCCTCCTGTCCCCTCTTATTTTTTCTTTTGTGTGGTTCCTTTTTTCACCCCTCTTCTGAGGTGTATTTGCAAAGGGTATGGGACCTTACTCATTTTTGAACTCCTGACATCTGGGGCAAGAAAAACTGGAGAACATGGCGTCGGCTGTCCGCTTTGTACTCCTGGTGCTCTGACGTCGGGGAGCATGGCTGAACAGCCGACGCCGGACCCAGACTTTGGGATTCTGGCCGACCGAGGACTGCCTGCCGGCAGGGGAGAACCCTACAGTCATGACTGCAACAGTGAAGACACTCTAACATCTACATTTATGGTAAGTGTACACAACTGTACTTTCTCCGGTTCTCAGCGAGGCGCCTACGCAGCCCCTGAATACCGATGAAACTATTTTACCGGTGACTTCAGTACCCGAGGAAGCAGGCTCCTCTGTCTCCATTCATACTGCAGATACCGACGCCACTCTTGGCGGGGAAAGTCAAAATTTAGTCAGGCCTGCCATTTCTGAAGGCGTCTTCAGGCCTTCCACTATTAAATTCTTCACTAAATCTAAAGCAGCCATGAAAACTAAAAACCAGGGTCCTCAGACCACCTCTCAGAGCCCCATACCTAAAAAGCAGATGCTCAAAATGGCTGAGGAATTGATAACTCTCATCAGGGTTTTTCTCAAACCCCCCCCACTGACAAAAGACCCAGATTGGAGGAAGACTACCCTTCCTCAGACCAGGCTTCTATTACCTCAGAACATTCTGAGGACCAGGATTATGCCTATTCCCCTTTCGAAGACTCTGATGGTGAGGAGTCTATTCCCTCAGTTCCCCCCCCCCCCCCCCCCCACCGGGGATCACTCTTTTGGGGAAACCCTGCATACATTGAGGGAACACTTTCACTGGGAAGGCCAAGATTACTCAGATTCCAAGAAAAGGCTCAGGTATTTTCTACTGCTCCCCCAACATAGGCCGCTGGCTATCCCTCCTGATATTTTGGATGATGTGTATGCAGAAGCCAGCCTTAATCCAGATTCTTTACCTCCAGCCCCGGTTAAACCAGACTGGTATTACCGGGTCCCTGATTCTCACCAGTTCCTCTATAAAAGCCATACTGCTGACCCAGAAAATATTTCACAGGGTCGCAAGGGAATAAAGGCCTCTACTGCTAAAAACCCTTTACCTTCAGAGAGATTCCAGAGCATTAGAAAGCTGGGGGGAAAAGGTGTATACATCTGCCACTTTAACCATGAGGGCATTAAACTGTCAATTCCATATGTTAAAGTACCAACAGTTTTTGATATCTCAGTTGAAAAGCAAAATGACACAAACAGAACAACCAGATTTGAAAGAGTTGCAGGATTTGTTGCATGGTGCAGAGCAAGTGGGTAAACATACCTTGTAGTGTGGTTTTGATGCTTTAGAGGCCTCGTGTAGAGCTGCTGTCATGGGGTCTGTTATACGTAAACATGCTTGGCTCAAAGAGCAAACCTTACCAGATCATGTCAAAGCAAAGTTATTAGATGCACCACTTCAAAAAGATGTATTGTTTGGTGTTACAGCTGAGGAGGTACTAAAGAAAATGGAGGAAAAAGCGAAATCTATGCAAACAGTGAAAGATTTCCTACAGGTACAACCTCCACGCTTCAGCAGAAACTGGCCTTCAAAAAATTGGTCCTTTCCAACCACGGACAGACCTCAAAGGGGCAGATACAGGTGCCCAAGGGGTAGAGGACAACCTCAAGGATCTTACAGAGCAAGACAGTGGCAAGCACCAATCCCAAGAGGTGGAGAAGCTAGATCACAGTCATTTAGAAAACAGACACAATGACTTCCCCCTATGCCTGCCAAGCAAAGCTTTAATGGCAGCACCTTTGGGCGGAAAACTAGCATTATTTTCAAAAAACTGGCATATTGTTACAAAAGACAAATGGATTCTGGACATTAGAGACAGAGGCTACAGGTTCCACTTTCACACCCTTCCAAAAGAGAGGCATGCCAAACCTGCCAGAAAATCCAAGGGCAGAGGTACAAAGACAAATTTCCACTCTCATGGATATGAAGGCGATTTAAGAGGTACCTGCAAAAGAACAAAGTCAAGGTTTTTATTCCAGACTATTCCTGGTACCAAGGAAAGACAAAGATTGGAGACCTATCTTAGACCTAGCCATCCTAAACGCATATCTACAGGTGCCAAAATTCAAGATGCTCACATTACAGCAGCTTCTTCCCATGCTGGGCAAGGAGTCTTGGCTGGTAACATTGGACCTCAAGGAGGCATACCTGCATGTCCCTATCAGACAAGATTGCAGAAGATACCTCAGATTTCTTGCAGGTTCAACCCATTACCAATTCTCTGCATTGCCCTTTGGCTTATCTACTGCACCCAGAGTGTTTACGAAATGCCTGGCATCAGTAATTACCTTCTGCAGAATACAAGGAATACAAATCTACCCATATCCGGACGACTGCCTGATCCAAGCGGACAGCAAGGACATTCTATTGCAGCATCTGGCGTTTGTAATAAAACTGTTAAACTTCCTGGGATACACAGTGAACAAAAAGAAATCAAAACTAATACCTTCTCAACAGATAATTTTCCTGGGTGCCAGCTTAAATACAACCACCCAGATGGCCTACCTCATGCCAGACAAACGAGGGCAACTGTTTCAATACTTCAGCAAAATGGCAACTTTCACCAGATTAACTGCAAGGAAAGTCCTGCAGGCTCTGGGATTCATGGCATCTTGCATCCTACTAATCCCATGTGCAAAGCTGCATATGAGGAAACTACAATGGTACCTAAAAAACTTATGGTCTCAACACAGCCACAGCTTGGAAACAGTTATACCACTCATTCCAATGCCTTCAAAAAGAATTTTTGTGGTGGGCTCAAGCATGCCAAAGAAACACAGGTCTCCCTTTCTGTGTACCTCAAGCAACTCAAATCATCACAACGGACGCCTCACACTACACCTGGGGAGCACACATGGCAGATCAGTGCATTCAGGGAAAATGGTCCCAAAAAGAGAAGCACCTACACATCAACCAAAAGGAGATGCTAGCCGTGCAAAATGCTCTTATGACCTTCAAAGACCTACTGCATCCAGGCCAGCTGTTGATAAGGACAGACAACACCACAGTCATGTGGTACATAAACAAACGGGGGAACTCATTCATACCCCCTGTGCAGGCAAGCCATGAACCTATGGAACACAGCACTGGAATTGCAAATTCAACTACAGGCACAATTCCTGCCAGGGAAGGAAAACACACTGGCAGACAACCTAAGCAGTAATATGACAGATCCACATAAATGGAAGTTGCATCCTCAAGTTTTCTCAAAGATAACTCCGGCATGGGGACAGCCAGACATAGATCTTTTTGTGATCCACAGAAATTACCAGTTGAAAAAATTTTGTTCAAGGACCCATCATCCACAGGCCTGGAAAGTGGACGCACTCTCAATTGGACAACATTGACAGTCTATGCCTTCCCACCTCTTCCTCTACTGACCAAAGTTCTATTAAAAGCCAGAGCAGAGAGGACACAAATGATTCTCATTGCTCCAGACTGACCACGACAACACCGGTATCCGCTCCTAAAGAGCCTGACACACTCCCCACCATGGATCCTACCTCTAGTCCCTCTCTTGTCCCAGCACAACTACAAAACCCTTCACAGCCAGCTCAAAACCCTAAATCTAGCTGCATGGAGAATACCTTAATTTCCCAACAGACTCTCCTCTCCAAGGAGGTGCAGGATGTCATCTTGGAGGCCAGAAGACCTTCTACTAGAAAAGCCTACTCCGCCAAATGGAAACTATTTTGTTCTTGGAATCAAGCAAAGGGCCAGAATCCTTTGGTAATAAATATACCTTAAATTTTACAGTACCTAGCTGAGATGTTAAACAGCGGCCTTTCCTTCTCCTCCATCAAGATCCACGCTTCAGCCATTTCTGCACAATACAACACAGACCCTCCTTTATTCTCACATCCCCTATTAAGGCAGTTCCTCAGAGGGGCAAAAAATATAAAACCCCCAAGGAAACCACCAGTTCCAGCTTGGGACCTCAACTTCGTATTGGAAAAGCTGACCTTGCCTCCCTTTGAGCTGGCTTCTTCAACAGAGCTACAGTACTTGTCATGGAAAACCGCCTTCCTTCTGGCTATCACCTCAGCACGCAGGGTTTCGGAACTGCAGGCCCTCATGGCTGTACAACCATTCATCATTTTCCATCAGGACAGAGTTTCCTTACGAACCAACCCTACCTTCATGCCAAAGGTAGTATCCAGTGTAGCCTTGAACCAGACAATCCACTTACCTACCTTTTATCCAAATCCACAGAACAAAGGGGAGAGACTACTGCATTCCTTGGACATTCACAGACAACTTCGTTATTACTTGGACAGAACAAAGCCATTCAGGAAATCTGAGCAACTCTGTGTCCTATGCTACAGGTGCTCAAGGAAAGGCCATTTCCAAACAGACAATTTCAAAATGGATAGCCCACTGCATTCGCTTTTGTTGTTCATTTCATGGAAAATCCTGTGCCTGCATACATCAGATCCCATTCCACCAGGGCCACAGCTACCCCTGCAGCTTTCCTCAGGGGGGTCCCTACCAAGGACATTTTGGAAGCAGCTTCTTTGAGTTCAGTGCACACTTTCTCCAAGCACTACCACCTTCCACTATACTCAAAATCTAGAGTGGGCTTTGCCACAGCTGTCCTGCAGGGCATCCTCGCTACTCCTAGTTCTACTTAGTGCCTACCACCCTTACTTAGCTTTGGGATTCTACCCATCTGTAATGACTGCAGCTGTATGCACGATGAACATAGTACAGTTTTGTACCTACCATAAATGTAGATGTTCGAGTGCTCATACAGCTGCAGTCCAGGTTACCCCCCCCCCTTAGGACAGGCCTTATGACAAACACCTTTATCATACAACCTTTTTGGGGTATTCTTTTATAGTGTATTTGCTTGCAACTACTGTTTTTGGATTTATCTATATTGCATGTTTGCATAACATTATGTTTTGCCTTCCTTCTTGGGGCACCTGACATCTGGGGCAAGAAAAACTGAAGAAAATGGCGTTGGCTGCCTCTTTTATACCCCTGCCGCACTGACGTCAGGGAAGAAGCGACGACAACCGACGCCGGACCTAGACTTTGGAATTCTGCCGACTGAGGACCCGCCTGACGGCAGGATAACCCATCTGTAATGACTGCAGCTGTGTATGAGCACTCTAACATCTACATTTATGGTAGGTACAAAACTGTACTTTTTAAATGTGTTAGAATTTCGTTGTATTTATTATTTAATACTTCTACTTTCTTTTTCATCGCCAAATGACTTTGATTGTTTTTCAGCTTTTACTGGCAAAAGTTTGGATTGTAGATCTAACAATTCAGAATCACAAATATTTTTTTTTTTTATACCAAGCTAGGGTTTTACCATATATGCAAGCATTTAATGAGTCCCATATCATTATTTTATCTCTGTGGTATCATTAATATCTAAGAAGGACTGTAATTCAGATAACCAGAGTTTGAACTCTCTAACTTCAGAATTCCAGCATACATAACTAAAATTAAAGATTAATGGTTTGTACCCATTTTGAAGTTTTAGTATCAATGAATTGTGGTGTGAAAAGGGACAGGGAGTGATTAAGAAATTAATGATTTTAGAGTGCAAGTCATGGGTAGCAAATATTTCATCTATTCTAGTTTGGGTTCCAAATCTGTGATCTTGATGGAAAATGAAAGTTATCTAAAAGATGAAGTGATTCTACCCACTTGTTTACAGCTTTTGATACAGCAGATATATGCACCGGTCTTTTATTTGTAGTTTCAAAAATATCAAATATACAGTTAAAATCTCCTCCTAATATTAAATTGCCTTTACAATTATTGGAAATGAAATCCAAGTGTTTAACAGTTCCTGATCCCATGCCTGGGAACCAGTATAGATTGGCTAGGGTCCATATTCTGTTATTATATTTAACTATTCATAATGCCTTCTTTATCTTCATACTTATAAATAAGTTCTGGGTTAATCACATTTGTTTTCCATAAAATTGTTACCCCTTTTGTCTTTGTCTTATAAGTGGATTGCGCCAATATCATATATTCCTTAGGATTCCATTTGTGATTGTCATTTGTTTTGAAATGAATTTCTTGAAGAAAGACAATTTGTGGTTTGTTCAGTTTTAAATATTTCAGTAGATTTGATCTCTTGCTATGATTGTTTAAGCCATTGGTATTTAAAGATAAAGTTAAATCCATCTCAGGTTATTTAGACCGTGTATTTTTTGTTTTATTGTGACTATTAAACATTTTTATCTAACTATAAAGTATATATTTGAGTTTAAGGAAGTTATCAGTTTTATACTTTTGAGTGTTTACCAGTAAAGTAATGTTTTGGTCAGGCATACTAAAAATGTTTTTGTGAAATAAATTTACATTAATAAATGTTAAAACTAAGATCCGTACTAGCCATGGAATGAAAATCATTCCTAATCTGATGGATAAACCTAAGTCCATCAGGTTATCACTCATACCTTGACAATCCAGAACATCTGAGCTCCATAAATTGAATCATCATAAGGAGAATATTTGTAATAGGAATAAACAATATTTATATTTTGAACAGATATAGTAATATTGTTTAGACAGAATTCTAATAGAATATAAATGTCTACTTATTGTATAAGCAGTTAATATTTACATGAAAGATGGATGACCAGCAATTCTATCATAGTAAAGTAGGATGTATCGTATATAAAACCTCAGTAAAAGATTATAGCACACTGTTATGTAACATATTCACCCTTATTGATTAAGTCTTTCAAAACTTATAACTTAATATAAATAGATGGAAATATTTATACCTAATGTTTATAATGCAATGTATTTTACTGGATATGTCAGAAGTTGTACTTCATTGTTTGCCAGCATTTAAGTAATCACTTTGTTTGTTGCTGACTTAAAGCATCAAGTTTGTTTTATGTAAACATTGATGAAGGTTAGTGCAGTTTAATTATCAGTGCACCCCCCCCTTTCTTGCACATAAGGATTTTCATATCTGTCATTTTCTTATTATGAGTGAAATTCTAGGTTAAAAACAACAAATTCACTTATGATTAATGATTACAAGTTCCCTTTCCATATTCATAAATTGCCATTTTATGGCATATACTGAAAGTTTTTAGATTTAAATGGCAACATTCTATTTTGTATAATCAGCAAAGATTAAACTGAGTATTGCAATTTAATACAATATTATATTTAATTTAATATTCTTGTCAGTTCAAGAAAAGTTTGATTCAGTACTGTAAAAAACGATGGCTGTGTCCTTGACCTAATCCAGACTAACTGAAACCATTACTCATGCACATGGAGGACTTCTGCCTACACTTTGTTTTTTAACTTATAAATCCTGTGATCTCCTTGGATCTACTACCAGGTTTAGCCTATAGGCATTCAGTACCCTATCATTCTTAAAAACACTGTCTAGATTTTCCATCCGATTAAAAATGTAATCATTTGTTTGTGTATCTGTTTTTGTGTGCGTTTACATCTGTGTAAAAATATTTTTATTTTGTGTTTTAAAATGTCACGGTTTTAATGTCTTTTTGGAGCTTTTCTCTCCAAGCCTTCGCTGAAAATGGACATGTATCCGATCGGGCTATCCTGGTAATTGAATGATATTTGTTCAGAATGTGTTTGTTACATTCTGTGACATCCCTAGTTCAGGCTTCTATTGTTTCCCTTGAACAACTTTGTCAGTTTGATGTCCTGTATAAAACATAGTTACCTTGGTAACAGCTTAAGTATCATGCATGGTCAAGATGTATTACAAAACCACAATTCAAAGTAACGCAATTATATGACTTGCTATGCACGTTTACTAATATGAGAAAGTCATAATGTTCCCCTTGATGTTCAATATAGTGTGTCATTTATGACAAGTTAAAACAGTAGTGTTATACTCAAGCCCATGTTCTTAAACTGTGTCTATTGTCAATTTAATACTATTTGTTCAGAATACGATTGTTACGTTCTGTGACATTTCAAGTTCAGGTTTCTATTTGTTCTCTTGAACAACTTTGTCAGTTTGATGTCATGTATAAACCATTAGTTATCTTGGTAACCGCTTAAGTATTACATATGGTCAAGATGGGTTACAAAAACAATTCAATTTAAAGCAATTACATGACGTGTTATCCATTTTTAGTTGTATAAGAAAATCATCATGCTTCCCCGTGATGTTCAATGTAGTGCATGTCATTTATGACAAGTTAAGACAGTAGTGTCATACACAAACCCATGTTATTAAATCCTGTCTTTAATATCTAAATTCAGCAGACTGCTTCATCTTATATGACGATTATATATTTTATGTCTAGATTTACTAAAATCATGCATTACATAACTATCGTTTTTTTTTTGGCTGTTGCTTAGTTATTAGACCACAAGCTGTAATGCTTATTATTGTTAGCTCCTTCCAAGCATGTTTCTTCAGTCCATAGACTTTAAATTGAGACCCTTCTTGTTTCTTTTGTTATATTTCCATCCTTAAATACACACACATCAGTACGTCAAGCACGGGCAATAATGGACATCCAGTTGCCAGAATACCATTCACTAATTCATGTGATTTATTTCCAGGCTGCTCCTAAATATCCAAACCAATATATGTTGTGTTCCATTTTACCAGCCCATTCCATGCAGTGGCCGCCAGTGAACCACTCAACACACACCCTCCATTGCCACAGATATTTCCACGAAGGAAATCCGACGACTCTCCAGCACTTCCGGCGACCCCAAACATCCTTAGAATCAGCTATCCCCCATATGCCCAACACGTCCGAGCAAGCTTACCTCCCAGACCATTGCAAAGGGTACTGCACAAGACCAAGTGCTCTTAGTCTTTCACAGTAACTCAGACTTCCCCTTTTATGCAAGTCCTTAATGTGTCTGGACCAAAATACATTTTAAATATAAAATTGTTTTTTTTTTTATATCAAGAATCAACTTAATGAGCTAAACAAAGTGTTGGGAGACCATCAGTATGTATACATGTGGTTTAAAACAGCTGTTTTATTGTATATATATTTTTAAACTAAAAACGTCATTGCCGAAAATCATCTTGGAGGCTCTTCAGAGCCATTAAGCATGATAGTCATTCTGTCTCCATTACCATAGCAACCTGGGACCATCTGATTCTGTTAGTGTGTCTGCGTACTGCATACCAGAGGCTTGCGATGCACCTGAAGCAAAGCTTCACTTCACTGTAGCTTCAAGCCTAAATTCCCCTCCCTTTCAGCGAGGTAGCAGCCAGGAAAAAATAGAGCAAACAGTACAAAAAAATAAAATAAAAACTCCCAACAAGCTGCCACAACAAGAGACAACACACTCCTCCAGCCCTCCCACCTCACTCAGCAGACGTAGAAACAAATCATTCTCTGCCAAAATATCCCAAATCACAGTTCTATCCAACCCCCCTTCCCCTGGATCCAGGCTAAAACACCAAATGTCTCTTCCTAATTCACAAGCATCAGTAAACTTCTATCACAAGCCACAACCCACAGCTTCCTGGAGACAAAAACGGCAACATATAACAGCTGCTAGACACAGTTGCATCCACATACACCATGTCAGGCTTAATCAAACAGCACTCGAAGCTATGATACCTGCCATAATTGATATTAACTATATTTAGACAGAATAATGACATTTGTACTAAGAGCTTCCTACTATTATTTAACCAGGATGTACATGGCATTTCTAAATCATACTTTAACCGAAGAAGGCATTAGTCTCCGTGACAGCATTTTTTTCAAAAAACACTACTGTTACTGCTATTATATATGATGATAATTTGTTACATTTGAGTCTGAACTCTGATGAATAATGGTACCTTGTTTAATTAGTTAATTAGTTAAATTCTAAGTAAAATCAATGAAAAGTGAACAAGATAAGTATTCATTGAGTTCAAGTAGGGGAATAGAAACTTCTATGTTTCTGTTATATGTTTTGTTTGGCTTGTATATAATGTAAATAGTAACCCATCTTGACCTACCTTTGTTTGTGAAGAATTATTGGACTCAAGATTGGGGTATGGCATCGAAAGCCTTTGCGAGGTCAAGATGGGCTGTATGAACTGCCTTACCCTCATCTGCAGCTTTGGTGACCGATTCAAAGAAGTCAGTCAGGTTCAGGAGACATGATCTTCCCTTCACAAACCTGAACTGGGTGGGGTCCAAAGTTTGGAGGTTACCAATGTCTTTGAGTTCCATGATGATACATTCCATGGCCTTGCAAACTAGGCTGTTCAAGGTAATAGGGTGATAGTTCCCGGGGGTCTGTGGTGGCTCCGCCTTTGTGGAGTGGTATAACTGTTTGGTGTGTACCATTCAGTGGGTAACCCAACAAAGCTTGTCATGAGGCTATGATTGAACATGGTGCTTAGGTGAAGGGCCAGTTCATTCTGAAGTTAGTGTACAACACAGCCTGGGATGTTGTCCGGTCCCATGGATGCTCTGTTCTTCGCTTTGGAGAGTGCAGTTTTTATCTGCTCTGTTGTGATTGCAGAGGCACTGCATTCTTCCGGTATGGGTATAGGCCCTTTACGGGGTGTGGGGGGTAAAGTTTAGCACTGAACTTATCAGCCAGGATGTTGGTGATATCCGTTGGTTCCATAATTTTCGTGCCATTGTGCTGTAACTCAGCAGATCTGGGTGTTGCCATTAAGAATCTTGATACAGCTATAGAATGATTTGTGGTTGTCCTTGGAGTCAGTGGCAATCTTGTTTTTATAGCTAGCTTTGGAGGATTTTATGAAGGATCTCGGCTTCTTACTAGGGCTGACCAGGGAAGCTCCTCCATTACTGGGATTTTATTCTGTTTTGCAACAGTTTCTTCCTTCTGTTGTAGAGTTTTGTTTATAACAGGGTCCACCAGATTGGTTTCCTTTTTTTGGAGGACAGCGTCTTGGTTCTGTTAGGGATAGCACGATCCATGCACTTGTGTAAGTGCTTAGAGTGCATTTGTATATAATTCGGCAGTTGTAACTGTATTGTTCATCTGCATGGGTGATGTGAAGTTTGGCCACTTCTGTCTTAAGAAGCATGAAGTTGGCTTTGGAAACATTTTTACAGTGGTTTCCTTAATGGGATGGGGGGTGGATATCCATGGTGATTAGCTTATGGTTGAATCTAACCAGCGAGGAGTTGACTTCAGGTGTGGAGCATCAGTCACTCATGTTGGTAATGACCTGGTCTAGGATATTATTTCCCCTGGTGGGGGTTTGGATAAGTTGATCCAGGGCATTGGAGTTTATGAATTCTAGAAAGTATTGAGCAAAGGAGTTGGTACATGAGTAGTTTTTCCAGTTAATGGTGGGATGATTGAAATCCTCCATTATTAGGGTGCTTGGTTGAACCCTAATATTTTCTAGTATATCAAGAAAAGAGGAGTGGGAATCCTGGGGCATGATGGGGGATCTGTAGCATGCCAAAATATAGCTTGCAGTTTTGCCCAGAGTTAGTTGCACTTGGATAATTTCGAGTGCATTATGTTGGGCAACTAGCCTGGAGGTGTGGTTATCCTTAATGAATATGGATATACTTCCACCCTTGGTGTTCTGGTCCTGGTTAGATGGCCGAAAGTTATGGTACGAGTTATATATCCTGGTAGTGCAGGGGTGCTCTCTGGAGCCTTGAACTAGGTTTCAATTACTGCAGAGATATCTATGCACTCCATTTTAAGGAGTGCCTAGAGTGTCCATTTTGAGGTTTAGACTTCTAGCATTGCTCTCAATTGTTGCATGCCTGTATCTGTTACGGTGGTGGGTTTGTCCTTTGAACCTTGCCTAAAAAAAAGGCACTATAGGGGTGGCAAGAGTCTTGGCCAGTATCCTGAATACCAGGGGCGACAGGTGCAGGCTATCTCTGGCAAAGCATTGTGGCCTCTCGACCATGTCATCCCAGGCAGACGGATACTCGATCCCCTTAAAATGACACCAGAAGCTTAGCCAATTGTTGAAATCAATCATTTTGTCCATGTACTGCGGTATCATTCTGAGCGAAGGTAGGATGCTACTCAGGGCTAGGGTCATACCTGCCTCGATTACAGGATTGGAGAGCACCTCCATGTCTCCTTTTTCATGTAGTCCAGGGATGTACATCTCAGGTCGTTCACACCAGCATGGACAATGACTGAGTCATATTTGTACTTGTAGAGTGACCTGAGAGCGTGCGTTATGTGGCGGACCCGATCTGGCTCCCGACAGGCAGCTAACAGTAACCTTCTTGTCTATTTTGGTGAGTGGAACATCCATGTGCCTGACTATAGAATCGCCTCTGACTAATGTGTTTGGTACGTTGTTTTGCCTTATGGGTTGAGGTTGAGTGATGCACTGAGTCTGTGTGTGGTCTTTTAGGTTGTGATGAGGGGTGGAGGTTGCTTGTGTTTCTGCTTTGGAGGTCTCTGTTGCTTGGGCAGATTCTTATTGAGAGCCTCCCAGAATGTTTGTGCATCTGTGTGGGTTTTGGTGGTGTAAATATAGTGGGAATCTGACTTCAAAAGCCATACCCTCCCCACTTTCATTGGGATTGTCAGTTGTGTAACCTATTGAAGTACTTTCCCACCCATTGTTTTCCATGTATCCATAATGCTAAGTTAATACCCAACAAACCACTATTGCACTTGAGTAAATTTGTCTTGCTACAAATTGTCAACAGCACTACTATCACATCTTAGCACACACACTAACCTAGTCTAGTACCAAAGCCCACAGACCACTCAAGGAAACCTCTGGGTAACTCAGTCCATGACCAAGAGTAGCCCACCCAAATACAGGTCCGGACAACATGGATATACAATTTGCAAATGTCTCTGCAGTCAGGTTGGTAAATATGGGCAGCCTGAGACAATGTAGCAATTGTCTCATGTTCACAGACAGCCATCTAATACATAGATATAAACACAGTATCTGAGAAACGCACTTACATAATTTCACTGGAGGCAAAAATGTCATGCAAACAAGGTTGTCAAGAACATACTATATCCACCACATACATAGACCAACCTGTGTTGTGCCACTAAAAAGTAATCTTCCCAAACTTCAAAAGCCTCCTAAGCCTATAAATGGCAACACCTATCCTCAGCAATCTCTAAAGTACTTATGAAAAGCAACCCCAAACACCATGCATACGTCTACACCCAGTAAAGTCTTATAGATTCATAAGTAGGTACTAGGGTATTGGCCCAAGGCCCTATGTAAGCCTACCCAACAAGGTTCCCTGGCTTCCGCCTCCCAAGAAGATTTTCCTGTGCCCCTGTCAGGCAGGGCTACAGAAGTGATCCCCAGGGTGAATTTCCTATTTCCCATCCACTCATCAAGATTTTTCTTGAGTGCTAGTAAAGCACTCTGCTTGACATAGGTAGCTTGTTTCAGAGTATGGGAAGTCTCTGGGACAGGAATCTATCCCTCCAGCATGTTCTGTTTATTGTGGTGACAAGGTTTAGGTCTCTAGAGCATGTAGCTCAGAGGGATTGGGATTTCTTGAGGTGTAGCATGTCCAACAGTTCTGGGTTTGACATAGCTTTGTATGTTAGGCAGAGATCACCTCGGAGTAGGTGATGACCTACGGAGTAAAGCTGGATTTTTTTGAGACTATCCACATAGGTCATGTGAGTCCCGTAATCCTCTTGGTGAGGTATTTTTGTGGCCTCTCCAGCTGTTGCAGATGTCTTGTGAGGTACTTTCCAAAAGGCGCGTTGTACTCTAATGGGTCTAATGAGAGCAGAGTAGAGGGGAACAAAGACCTCTTTTTTTTTTTTTTTTTTTTTTTTTTTTTTTCCTGGATGAGAACCCTTTCGTGATGAGGTGTGCCATGTAGGATTTCCTGATTACTGTGGTGATTATCAAAGGAGATTAGTACCAGAGTCCCAATGTCTCATCACACGGTTGGCGTTAAGTGGACTGCCGCCTATGTGGTAGTTCACAGGTATGGAGTTTTTACCAAAGGGGATGACAATGCACTTTATAGCGTTGAGCTTGAGGCCATGACTCTGACACCAGACATCAGACTATGACTCAGTGAGACCCTTCTGTAGGATGTCCACGTTATTTGGGGACTCTACTGTGGCACCTAATTTGCAGTCATCTGCGAACGTAGTCAGCCAGAGGCCCTCTTTTAGCCTGTACTTCAGAGAAGTAGATCCCAAAGAGGAGAGGACCCAAAGCTGAACCCTGTGGTACTCTACTTTGTCACAGGATTGAAGTCCGATTTGGAGTCTGCAGCTTTTACGGTGTGGGTTCTGTCAGTGAACCAGTTGGCAACCCATCTTGTGACACATGGATTGTGTACCACGTTTAGTAAGTTTATCTAGGATTCCAGATTGGGGTATGGCATCGAAAGCCTTTGCGAGGTCAAGATGGGCTGTGTGAACTGCCTTACCCTCATCTGCAGCTTTGGTGACTGATTCAAAGAAGTCAATCAGGTTCAGGAGACATGATCTTCCCTTCACAACCCTGAACTGGGTGGGGTCCAAAGTCTGGAGGTTACCAATGTCTTTGAGTTCCATGATGATACATTCCATGGCCTTGCAAACTAGGCTGTTCAAGGTAATAGGGTGATAGTTCCCAGGGTCTGTGGTGGCTCCGCCTTTGTGGAGTGGTATAACTGTTTGGTGTGTACCATTCAGTGGGTAACCCAACAAAGCTTGTCATGAGGCTATGATTGAACATGGTGCTTAAGTGAAGGGCCAGTTCATTCTGAAGTTTAGTGTACAACACCGCCTGGGATGTTGTCCGGTCCCATGGATGCTCTGTTCTTCGCTTTGGAGAGTGCAGTTTTTATCTGCTCTGTTGTGATTGCAGAGGCACTGCATTCTTCCGGTACGGGTATAGGCCCTTTAGGGGGTGTGGGGGGTAAAGTTTAGCACTGAACTTATCAGCCAGGATGTTGGTGATATCCGTTGGTTCCATAATTTTCGTGCCATTGTGCTGTAACTCAGCAGATCTGGGTGTTGCCATTAAGAATCTTGATATAGCTATAGAATGATTTGTGGTTGTCCTTGGAGTCGGTGGCAATCTTGTTTTTATAGCTGGCTTTGGAGGATTTTATGAAAGATCTCAGCTTCTTACTAGGGATGACCAGGGAAGCTCCTCCATTACTGGGATTTTACTCTGTTTTGCAACAGTTTCTTCCTTCTGTTGTAGAGTTTTGTTTATAACAGGGTCCACCAGATTGGTTTCCTTTTTTTGGAGGACAGCGTCTTGGTTCTGTTAGGGATAGCACGATCCATGCACTTGTGCAAGTGCTTAGAGTGCATTTGTATATAATTTGGCAGTTGTAACTGTATTGTCCATCTGCATGGGTGATGTGAAGTTTGGCCACTTCTGTCTTAAGAAGCATGAAGTTGGCTTTGGAAACATTTTTACAGTGGTTTCCTTAATGGGATGGGGGGTGGATATCCATGGTGATTAGCTTATGGTCGAATCTAACCAGCGAGGAGTTGACTCCAGGTGTGGAGCATCAGTCACTCATGTTGGTAATGACCTGGTCTAGGATATTATTGCCCCTGGTGGGGGTTTGGATAAGTTGATCCAGGGCATTGGAGTTTATGAATTCTAGAAAGTATTGAGCAAAGGAGTTGGTACATGAGTAGTTTTTCCAGTTAATGGTGGGATAATTGAAATCCTCCATTATTAGGGTGCTTGGTTGAACCTTAATATTTTCTAGTATATCAAGAAAAGAGGAGTGGGAATCCTGGGGCATGATAGGGGATCTGTAGCATGCCAAAATATAGCTTGCAGTTTTGCCCAGAGTTAGTTGCACTTGGATAATTTCGGGTGCATTATGTTGGGCAACTAGCCTGGAGGTGTGGTTATCCTTAATGAATATGGACATACTTCCACCCTTGGTGTTTTGGTCCTGGTTAGATGGCTGAAAGTTATGGTACGAGTTATATATCCTGGTAGTGCAGGGGTGCTCTCTGGAGCCTTGAACTAGGTTTCAATTATTGCAGATATCTATGTACTCCATTTTAAGGAGTGCCTAGAGTGTCCATTTTGAGGTTTAGACTTCTAGCATTGCTCTCAATTGTTGCATGCCTGTATCTGTTACGGTGGTGGGTTTGTCCTTTGAACCTTGCCTAAAAAAAGGCACTATAGGGGTGGCAAGAGTCTTAGCCAGTATCTGGAATACCAGGGGCAACAGGTGCAGGCTATCTCTGGCAAAGCATTGTGGCCTCTCGACCATGTCATCCCAGGCAGACGGATACTCGATCCCCTTAAAATGACACCAGACGCTTAGCCAATTGTTGAAATCAATCATTTTGTCCATATACTGCGGTATCATTCTGAGCGAAGGTAGGATGCTACTCAGGGCTAGGGTAATACCTGCCTCGATTAAAGGATTGGAGAGCACCTCCATGTCTCTTTTCATGTAGTCCAGGGAGGTACATCTCAGGTCGTTCACACCAGCATGGACAATGACTGAGTCATATTTGTACTTGTAGAGTGACATGAGTGCGTGCGTTATGTGGCGGATCCGATCTGGCTCCCGACAGGCAGCTAACGGTAACCTTCTTGTCTATTTTGGTGAGTGGAACATCCGTGTGCCTGACTATAGAATAGGTAGGTAGGTACTAGGCTATCTGCCCAAGGGCATTTATAAGCCTAGCCAGAGTGTGTCAGCTTTCGCCGCCCCATTGACAATTAACTGAGCCTCTGTCAAGAGCCAATGAAGTAATCTCAGGGGTGTATTTTCTGTTACCCATCCACTTGTCAAGGTTTCTCTTGAAGAGTGTTAGTGAGGGGCTCTGCCTAATGTAGTTAGGAATTTTGTTGCAAAGCATGGGGAGTCTCTGTGACAGAATCTATCCCTCCAGCATGTTCTATTTATTGTTGTGGCGAGGTTTAGCTCACTAGAGCGAGTGGCTCGCAGTGACTTGGATTTCTTTAGGTGGAGCATGTCCATCAATTCTGAGTTGGACATGGCTTTGTACATCAGGGAGAGATCACCTCTGAGTAAGCGATACGCCACTGAGTACAGCTGGAGTTTTTCCAGTCGGGCTGCATAGGACATATGTTTGAGACCAGTAATCCTCTTGGTGAGGTACTTTTGTGGTCTTTCCAGCTGCTGGAAGTGTCTTGTGAGGTACATCCCAAACGGGGCATTGTACTCTATGATGGATCTGATGAGTGACGAGCAGAGCAGCACTATAACCTCTTTTTCTAGATGCGAACCCTTTAGTAATTAGATGGACTACATAGAAGGATTTCCTAACTACTTTGGCAATATGATTGTCAAAGGAGAGATTACTATCTACCTGGGTCCCCAGATCTCTTATTACCTCTTCTGTACTAGGGGGGCTGCCACCTATGGGGCATTTCATGGGTGTTTTGTTTTTCCCAAATGGGATGACTACACATTTTTTGGCATTTAGCTTGAGACCATGACTCTGACACCAGGTGTCTGCCTCAATAAGGCCCTTTTGGAGAATGTCTGTCAGCCGGAGAATCAATTATGGCTCCCAGTTTGCAGTCATCGGCAAACTTGGTTAGCCATAGTCCTCCTGTGTTTGCCTGTACTTCTGAGAAGTATATGCCGAACAGTAGGGGTCCCAGGACTGAGCCTTGTGGGACACCACTCGTGACTGGTTTAGAGTTGGACCTGGAGCATGCTATTCTTACCGTGCGAGTTCTGTCTGTAAGCCAGTTGGCAACCCATCTCGTGACATAGGGGTTTATGTTCAGGCTGGTGAGATTTTCTTAATTCCCTGAGTGGGGAATGGTGTCAAAAGCCTTGGCGAGGTCAAGGTAGGCTGCATGAACTACCTTCCCCTCATCTATGGCCTTGGTGAAGGTCTCGAAGTCAACCAGGCTTAGTAGGCATGATCTGCCCTAGCCAAACTGGGTCAGGTCAAGTGTTTGGAGGTTCCCAATGTCTTTCTTAATGAGTTCCATGATGCGCTCCATAGCCTTGCAGACCAGGCTAGTCAGGCTTATGGGGCGATAGTTACCACGGTCAGTTGTGGCCCCTCCTTTGTGGAGGGGAATAACTGTTGCCGTGCGCCATTCTATGGGCACGTAGCCTGTGGAGAGGCTGAGGTTGAACAGTGTGTTTAGGTGGGGGGTAGTTCGTGCAAGACACAGCCTGGGACACCATCTGGCCCCATTGACGCTGTGCTTTTGAAAGGGCTGTTTTCACCTGTGTGTCTGTGATTTCCAGGACACTATACTTTTCCAGTATTGTTGTGGGCCCTTTCAGGGGCAAGAGGGGGGTGAAGTTTGCACTGAATCTGTCAGGATGTTGGCAATATCAGTGGGTTCAGTATATTTTGTGCTACTTTGCACTAGCTCAGAGCATATCTGCGAGTTGCCACTTAGGCTTTGTGGTCATCTTTTGAATCCATGGCTATTTTTCTTTCGAAGTTAGCCTTGGAGGATTTTATGAGGGACCTTAGTTTCTTACCGATACTGATCAGGGATGTATTTCCTTCTTGGGATTTGCTTTTTTTTTTCTAAACTAGTTTCCTACTTCTATTTTACAGCCTGTTTATAGCAAAGGTCCACCAGACTAGTTTCCTTCTCTTAGGGGAGTGAGTCTTGGTTTTGCTAGGGAAGGCACGATCCATGCATCCTTGTAGGTGCTCATAGAGTGCATTTGTAAAGGTTTCTGCATCTTGGGCAGCATTATCCTTTAGCGTGGGGGCTGTGAAACTTACCACCTCTGTCTTAAGTACAGTGAAGTTTGCTTTAGAAAAGTTTTTTTTTTTTTTTTTTTTTTTCTGACTAATGTGTTTGGTACATTGTTTTGCCTTATGGGTTGAGGTTGAGTGACGCACTGAGTCTGTGTGTGGTCTTTTAGGTTGTGATGAGGGGTGGAGGTTGCTTGTGTTTCTGCTTTGGAGGTCTCTGTTGCTTGGGCAGATTCTTATTGAGAGCCTCCCAGAATGTTTGTGCATCTGTGTGGGTTTTGGTGGTGTAAATATAGTGGGACTATGTGATGAGTGTGGTGTAGAGCAAGTGTTTACCTTCTCCTCTGATAAGTTCAGTCTTGGGTTGAGAGAGCTTTGCCTCCAGTTTGCCTAGATAAATGCATCTCTCACAGATTGTAGTGTTGGGTGGTAGGGAGGGTTGTCTGCGTGCGAGGCATTTGTTACATTGCCCCAAGATGCCCAGATTCATCAGGTAGACAGGAAAAAAAACACCTGGAGCTGTCCCTTGGACATGCTTGAGTAATCACGTATTTCCTCTAGACAAGTGAGGGAAATAAGTGCTAGAGCTGTTTCCTTGAAGTAACTTGAGGAAGATAAGTAGTAAAAACTGTTAACCACTAAGTAATGAGAAAGGTTGAGTGTTTCAGTAAATTGTAGTTTTAGTGCTTACAGTAGTTCTGAACCAGTGCAGAGCATGAAAAAGCAGATTCAGGTGCTAAAATTTGGAGTCTGGTTAGCTCCAAAGGAAAAACTGAAGAGCAGACTTTATGGCGCCGGGAATAGTTTAACCCTAGCTAAGCGGTGCTGCACAGTGTGCAAACCTGCACAAACATGAAGTTTTTAACTCAAAGTTGAAAGGGATAGAAATTAGCCCAAAACGGCCAATAAGGTAAATTTCAGAGCTGGAAACCACTTCTCTTGTGACAGGCTGCTCTAATGCTTACCACTCTCACTGATGAGCAGAAAGACCTCCCACTGCCACAACCAGGTCTGGACCGTTCAGAAACAGGATCCGGACTATTCTAGTATAGGAAAGGGTGGAAAATGAGCAGTACAGATGGTATGTTTTTTAAGAAATTAAGTAACAAAAAAACAATTTAAACAGAAGAAATGCACAGAAAAGGCTGTCACACTTGAGTGTGATGCCTACAATATTAAATGCAGTTTAAATTTTAACTTTTAAGTAAATCAAGTGCACTCCCAGTAAAACGATTCTGCAGTAAAATGCAGTAGAAATGCAACAAAACCGCAGTAAAATGGCTTTTTAAAGTCCGATTAAGCTAAAACCGTTAAGAGAAAGCCAAAAAGGTACTTAGATCAGCAAAAAAGTCTCTCCTCGTTTCTGGTGCGGTAATAGTCAGCAGGACACCCAAACAGGATCCGCCGAGCTAAAACCAAAAAGCCACCCTTGCAGGGGGTACCCGGATTTGAAATGGGGACCTCTTGATCTCTAGTCAAATGTTCTACCACTAAGGTATAGAGCAAAGCCTGTAAGGTAAGCCAACATGTTACCCAAAACTCGTCATAGGATGCCAAGTTATGCATGCTCTCAAGTCACTACTCACAGCTGCCAGTATGATTCTCAAGTCCATGTGGGCATTAATGACTGGAGACATTGTTTCCATCTCTGAACATGTCTCTAATAGCTAGGTGATTTGCATTGAGCAGTATTCTACCATCACCAAAAATGATTTACTTAAATAATTGGCTTAGTTTATGATCTTTCCAGGGAGACTAAATATTTGTCGGCATGGGAGGACATGGTTATCAAACTATGTTGCTTTGCAAAGGGTGGCCTGCACCAGTCTGCCCCTGTATTCCTAATTTTGGCTAAAACATTTTCCACCCCACTCCCCCGTTAGAGCCTTTTTAGGTTTTGTCATTGACAAACCTACCAACATAGCAAATAAAACTCAGAGGTGTTACTGCTCAGTGCTAGATACCTAAACAAACTCCAAATCCTACAAGCTCTCCTCACTCTGGAGAATAGACATATGTGTTACTGAGACATGGTTTAAATCCACAGTATGCACTCCAGTAGTGCAAGGCTTATGTGCCTTTCACATATTTAGACCCTCAGCAGCACAGACAGGAGTCAATTAAAAATAAGCATAATTACAGTGGTTAGAGAGGAAGATGCCCTGGAATTCATCCATGTGCAAACTAAAGTGCAGTACCATATCCTAGCAAGCTATGTACCTAGACCTACTGGAGACCCACTCCATTAAACTAAAGTCTCTGTTCATGGGAGACTTGATAACTACTCTTCTGTAGACTGGGAAATGTACACTGCCTCATACTCCCAGGCATAGTGATTCCTGGTCAAGAGAATTTTTGTTAGTAGTTAACACACAATACAACATACTGGATCTGGTAAGCAATAGGGGGAGAGCATTGCATCTCGCCCCCTGCTGTCACATTGTCATTAGTGAGGTTGAACCACAAAGCTGTCTCCTGTAAAATAAAAATCAACTATTTACCCCAGCAAACTCTGTAACAGTTAAGAACTATTCCAAAGCTAACTACCTATTGAGTGATGCTTTGTCAAAATTCAATCCCCCTTCCAAACCAACGTTCCCAGCAGCTTGTGCGGAATTGTTCAGAAACTGTGCACAAGTATGTAAATGGTTGTCTAGAGGTTGCTGTACCTACTAGAAGTAACCCTAAAACATTCTACACTGAAATCCAAACCTTACTAGGTTATATAACAAGAGGAAGAAAGTAGAGGCTAAAATCGGGAAGAACTCCATAATGCTAGCTCTCTAATTAGCCCTCCTAGTTTCCTGTTTAGATCAATCAAGTTCAACAAGGCCAATTATGAGGTAGTTAGCCTCACAGGGTAAAAACAACCACAAGGCCTTCAATAGTTCTGTCCAAAACCTCAAAGGCAGTACACCAGTGTGCTGAACTGGTGGTCAGTGATGCCACCTTCAATGAGTGGAGTGACATAGCGAATTTGTTGGCTGACAAATTCAGCTCAACCCCTCACATTCCCCCCATGAAATACCTGCTAGCACAAACCCCCAACTATTAACACAGAGCAGATCATGGCAGTGTTTGCTAAGGTAAAAAACACAACCTCAGTGGACCCTGACACTATTCTGGAATACTTTTTAAAGAGCTTGAAACATGGCCACTTGAGTTACTTCACAACTCTTAACATCAAAACAGGTTTTGTACCATGAGAATGGAAGACTGCAGCAGTTATCTGATTTCACAAATGTGAACCATTGCTTCTTTAGGATTGTTGGTTGTGATAAGACTACTCTGCTGATGTTTTACATTACTTACATTCCAGGTATAGGCTAATTAAACATTAAAACAGTGGAATTGTCAATGTAGAGAAGAAGCAGTTTGAACACTGATTTGTAAATATGTTAAGGATTTGCCTTCACGTGTAAGTATATCTGATGGGTTTGGTTTCTTTGAATGGTGGGGTTGGCTTAGTCCTGATGGACACATCATGCATATGGTGGTTTTACCAGTCAGGATATCCATAATGGATTTTAAGAAAAATAGTTTTGAACAAAATGTTAATAGGCCATGTTATTTCCATTTCACAAGGGTGAACCATCAGCCAACCCCAGAAACTACAGACCTATTTGTCTAACTAGTCTAATATGCAAAGCCATGAATGAGTTGTCATGTAAATGACCAACAAAGACATAGGCAACCTTCAGACACTGGAACCAACTGGGTTTGGCTTTGTCATTGCCTACTAAAACTAGTGGACTTCTTTGAGAAGGTCACCAAGGCAATGGATGAAGGTAAAGTGGTGCATTCGGTCTTCCAGGACCTTGCTGATGCAATACCCCACTCTGGAATAGTTGACAAACTCACAGAACTGGATGGGCATAAACCCCTACATAACTCACTAGGTTGCCAGTTGGTTCACCAAAAGGACACAGGAAGACGGGATTGGTGATCACCTCCACTAAGCCAGTCACCAGCAGGGTGGTTCCAGGGTTCCATGCTAGGACCACTTCTAGTTTGCCTATACTTTTTCAGAGAGGGCAATGTCATGGCCCTTTAGCTGTCCAAGAATACAGGCGACTGCAAATTGGGAGCCATCATAGATTTCCCTGAGAGAGAAACCTATTACAAGAGGGTTTAACACAGTCTAAAATGCAATCCAAAGAAATGAATTATAGAGCCTTTTAGGAAATCTGCCTCCCAAGCCAATGTCTCCATTGAGACACTGTTAAGAGTTAACCAGGTAGTCAGGGATTTGGGAACATTATGTAGACAGTAATCTGGCCTTTGACTAACGTGTGGCCAAGGTACTAAGAAAATCATTCTATTTTGCTCAACTGTAAGAGCATGGCATCCAAGTCCAAGGAGGTCATAGTGTCACTATCAGACCCATCCATTGAGTGGGCCGTTTTCGGCATGTACTTGACCAGACATATGCAGCAGTTGGAATGCCCACAGAGATTTCTTACCATGAGAATACTGGGTATAAACACACTATCCTGTCCAGATCACCTTAATGCCATATCTCAGTACCCTTATCCTCTCCGTAACCTGTAGGAGACATCTGTGCCTGGCATACAAGGCAACTTTGGGTTCAGCTCTGATGACCCTTTTGCACATCCACAAAATGAACTGCATCAGAACCACTAGGTCAACAGTTTTAATTGTGCTTGTAAAAATAAGACGCATTTGCGAGACAGATGTTTCTCTCTTCATGTATAGCAGAGTCCATCCCTAACCCTATTTAAATGTAACCTTGACTTGAAAATGAGAAATTCACCCTGCGTCTGGTCCCCATATCTCTGGGCATTACTGTCTGCCTCTGTCTAGCAAACTAACATACCCCACCACCACACACACACACACACACACACACACACACACAACCTGTAGAAATTTCTGTCTTGCCCTCTTGCTAATAAATGCCCATGATACATAGGGACACATGGCTAGGCTTAAGGCCCTGGTGCTAGTTAGCCTAGTGTATGCCTGTGAGTCTCACCAAGTTCCAGCAGATTGCCCTTTTGTATTCCTTCAGCCCCAGGATATAATTACCATGGACACTTCTTTACTAGGTTGGGGGCACTTTAAAGGGAAGGCTGCTCAAGGTACCTGTTCCCAGTCATAAGCCAGTTTTCACATCAATGTCTTGGAGAGAGCAGTTATCTTAGTGTTCCAGGACTTTCTCCCAAAGGGTGTGATAGCCATGCAGTCTAACAGCACATCACTTATGGTACATAACTGGGGGATCTTGGTCGTATCCCCAGTGTCTAGAGACCACGAGAGTGTGGCAGTGGGCGATGTCCTCCAAACGGTTTCAGATAGCAATGTACATCATGCAGAAATCCAACATACTTAGCTTGCATAGGAGCATTCTCATGTTCATGAGTGATCCATCAATCCAGACACAGCAGCTCAAGTATTCAGCTGGTGGGGCCAAACCTGCTGCAGTGTCTTTGCACCCCCTCCAACAAGTGTTGAGGCTCTTTTGCTGTGATTCCCTACAAAGGGACAGTCGCCTTGGGACATTTCTCCATGCTTGCCCCTGGGTCTTCTTTCCATTTATCCCTGACTAAAGCAGTCCATTACAGAGTGACTGTAATCATCATAGCCCCCCTTTTAGCCGATATATTTGGTTCCCATTTCTGTGGCCTCCAGTGTTGCACTCTCCTTGGGTCCTGGACCCTGTTGTAGAATAGATTTCTAACCCCTCTGGCAGACCTTGCCCAAGTCTCAAATCCCTCATGATGGCCAGAGATTCCCAAGCTTTCTAAGAGAGCTGGCAACATCCTTTCTTCCCAGAAACCTTTGATCAGCAAGGTTTAAACTAGCAAATGGAAATTTTTGTGCATCTTCCAAATATTTAGATCCCTTCTCCACTCCTTCAGATGCGGTTTTAGATTTCCTGGCAGATCAATTCTACAATCACTGTTAGGTTGGCTGTCTTAATTTTCATGTAGGCATGAATAATGCACCTGATGCATCACCCAAACTGTCACAGGCTTTTCTGGGGTACCTTTTGCCTTAAACCCCCTGTCAGGGATTTGACCCTAGTCTTAGCAAGCCTTGAGTAGACCTCCATTTGATCAAGTCTCTACTATAGATAAGAGTTTCAGAAAGTACAGTTTTGTACCTATCATATATGTAGATTTTCGAGTGTATACACTGCTGCAGTCATTACACTTGGGTTATCCTGCCGGCAGGTGGTTCCCCAGTCGGCCTGAGTTCTAAAGTCTTGGTCTGGTGTCAGTTGCTGTTGCCTCCTCCCTGATGTCAGTGCGACAGGGGTATATAAGATGCAGCCGACACCATTTTCTTCAGTTTTTCTTGCCCCAGATGTCAGGTGCCCCCAAATAGGTAGGCAATGCAAATTGCTAATGAAACATACATAAGAAAAGCAAACAACAACTTTCAACTACCAGCAAATACTCCCCATAGGTAGTAAAGGGTAGAAGACATGGGTACATACCAGCAAGTAAGAGGGGAAGGAGGGTGGGTAACCTGGACTGCAGCAGTGTATATACTCGAACATCTACATTTATGGTAGGTACAAAACTATACTATGTTCATAGTGTTACACTGCTGCAGTCATTACACTTGGGTAGAATCCCAAAGCTGAGGTTGGGTGGCTGGTTCTATAAGGCATTATGGGTGGCTATAAGGCCCTGCAGCACTGCAGTGGCGAAGCCAGCTCTGGATTTAGAGTATAGAGGCAGATGGTAATGCTTGGTGAAGGTATGTACAGAACTCCAAGTTGCTGCTTCCAAAATATCCTTGGTAGGTACTCCTCAGAGGTAGGCAGCTGAAGTGGCTGTTGCTCTGGTGGAGTGAGATCTAATGCTGCTAGGTATTGGTTTCCCATGGTGTGTATAGCAGAAACACATACAATGTCCTATCCGTTTTGAAATGGCTTTTCCCTGTGCTCCTGCAGCATATGCTACCAATAATTGCTCAGATTTCGTGAAAGCTTTGGTTTTGTCCAAGTAGCAGCGTAACTGCCTCTGAATGTCTAAGGAATGCAGTAGTCTCTCCCCTTTATTCTGTGGTTTTGGATAAAAAGTTGACAAATGAATAGTTTGGTTTAGAGCCACACTGGATACCACCTTTGGCATAAACATAGGGTTTATTCTTAAAGACACCTTGTCCTGGTGGAAAATGAGGAAAGGTTCCACTGCCATTAGTGCCTGTAATTCTGAAACTCTTCGTGCTGATGTTATTGCCAGGAGCAGAGCAGTTTTCCAAGAGATATATTTTAATTCTGCTGTGTTAGCTGGCTCAAAAGGAGGTAAAGTTAATTTTTCCAAAACAAAGTTGAGGTCCCAAGTTGGAGTATGTGCTCTATGGGGCGGTCTTATGTTTTTAGCCCCTCTGAGGTACTGTCTTAGCAAAGGATTAGAGAAAATTGGTGGATCTGTGTTGTAATGAGCAGAGATGTGGATCTTGATGGATTAGGAGAGGCCTTTGTCCAGCATCTCTGTTAAATATTGTAGTATCTGAGGAACGTTTGGGACATGAGGGTCAAGGCTGTGAGCTTGGTTCCAGGCACAGAATCTCTTCCATTTATCCGAATAGGCTTCCCTGGTACTAGGCCTTCTGGCCTCCAGAATGACATTCATAACAGCTTTGGAGAGCGGCATTGCTTGCTTGACTAAGGAATCTTCCATGCAGCTAGGTTTAAGGTCTTTAGCTGGCTGTGTAGTATCTGATTGATGTGCTGAGTCAGCAGATGTGGAATTTGAGGCAAAATCCAGGTTGGTCCTTGTGCTAAGTTCTTTAAGATTGGGTACCAGTGCTGGCATGGCCAGTCTGGTGCAATCAGGAACATCTCTGGCTCTTCTTGCCTGGCTTTTATGAGTACCTTTGGCAGGAGAGGTAGTGGTGGGAAAGCGTATACTTGTAGGTTTTTCCAGCTGAATGAGAGGGCATCCACTTTCCATGCTTGTGGACGGTAACTCCTTGTGCAGAATTTTTGTAGCTGGCAGTTTATTGGGGATGCAAACAAATCTATGTCTGGGCTCCACCATTTCTGTGTTGTTCTGAATATTTGTGGATTCAGTTCCCATTCATGGTGATCCATGATGTTTCTGCTTAAGTCGTCTGCCAGTTTGTTTCTCTCCTGGCAGGAATTATGCTTGCAGATCAACTTGATAGTTTAGAGCTGTGTTCCACAAGGTCATGGCTTGCCTGCAGAGGGGGTAGGAGTGAGTGCCCCCTTGCTTGTTTATGTACCACATAACTGTAGTGTTGTCTGTCTTTAGTAGTAGTTGTCCTGGATGCAGCAGGTCCTTAAAAGCTATAAGGGCATTTTGTACAGCTAGCATCTCTTTTTGATTGATGTGAAGATGCCTTTGTTCTGCGGGCCACTTGCCCTGAATACAGTTGCCTGCCATGTGTGCTCCCCAGGCATAATCCGATGCATCTGTTGTCAGTGTTTGCCTGGCTGTGGGTTGAGTAAAAGGCTGTCCCTTGTTGAGGTGACAAGCTTGCGCCCACCATTAAAACTCCTGTTGAAGGCAAGGAATTAGTGGTATAACTTTTTCCAAACCAGTGTTGAGACCATACATTGTTTAGGTACCATTGTAGTTTCCTCATATGCAGTTTGGCATATGGAATTAGTAGTATGCAAGATGCCATGCAACCCAAGGCCTGCAGAATTTTTCTTGCAGGGAGTTGGGTCTTTTGTTGCCATCAATTGAAAGTATTGAGTCAGTTGTCCTTGCTTATCTGGTGTGAGATAAGCAGATAAGCCATCTGGGCCGGTGTGTTCAAGCTGGCACCCAGGAATATTATCTCTTGTGAGGGCACTAGTTTTTATTTCTTTTAGTTTACTGTGTACCCCAGGCAACTTAATAACTTTTTTACAAACGCCAGATGCTTTAGAAGAATGTCCTTGCTCTCTGCGTGAATCAGGCAGTCGTCCAGGTACGGATAAATTTGAATTCCTTTCTGTCTGCAAAATGCAATTACTGGTGCCAGGCAGTTTGTGAAGACCCTGGGCACAGTAGATAAGCCAAAGGGCAGTGCGGAGAATTGATAGTGCATTGAACCAGCTATGAATCTGAGGTATATTCTGCAGTTTTGTCTGATAGGGACATGCAGGTATGCCTCCTTGACGTCCAATGTCACGAGCCAAGTTTTCTTGCCCAGCATGGGAAGAAGCTGCTGTAGTGTCAACATTTTGAATTTCGGAACATCCAGGTAAGTGTTTAGAGAAGAAAGATCCAGAATGGGCCTCCAGGCTTTGGCCTTTCTGGGAACCAGAAAGAGTCTTGAGTAAAATCCTTGTCCTTGCTCCTGTGGTGGTACCTTTTGAATAGCTCTCATATCCATGAGTGCTGTAATTTGTTTTTGAGCCTCTGCCCATTGATTTGGTGGTAGATTTGGCATTCCTTTTAACCTTGGCAGAGTGTGAAAGTGGAACCTGTAACCTTGAGATACAATGTTGAGAACCATTGGTCTTTGATCATATGCCAATTGTAATAGAAAAGTGCCAGTTTTCCTCCCAAGGGGGCTGCCAAGAGAGAGGTGTTTGGCAGCTGTAGTGGGACGTCATTGGGGATGCTTTTTATATGGTTGTAGCAGGTCTACCCCTTCTTTCTGGCCTGATGCAACCTACTGTCGAGGCCTGTAAGGACCTTGTGGTTGACCTCTACCTCTTGGACGTCTGCATCTGCCCTTTTGAGGTCTGTTTGTAACTGGAAAGGACCAATTTCTGCTAAATCTAGGAGGCTGAACCTGTAAGAAATCCTTCACCGTTTGCATAGATTTTGCCTTATCCTCCATTTTCTTTAATATCTCTTCTGCCTTTACTCCAAATAACACATCCTGCTGCAAAGGTGCATCCAATAATTTTGCTTTAACCAGATCTGGTAACGTATGCTCTTTTAACCAAGCATGTCTTTTAATGACAGAGCCTGTAACTGCTGCTCTACAGGAGGCCTCTAAAGAATCAAAACCACATTGCAAAATATGTTTTCCCACCTGTTCAGCTGCATGCAATAAATCCTGCATTTCTTTAAAAGTAGGAGGATCTGAATCTGGAAGCATTTTTTGTTTCAACTGAGACAGTAAAAATTGCTGATATTTTAGCATGTGAAACTGGCAATTTAAGGCTCTCATTGCTAAAGTTGCAGACGTATATACTTTTTCCCCATCTGTCTAATGCTCTGGAATCTGTCAGAGGGAACTGAATTCTTGGCTGATGAGGCCTTCCCTTTGGGTCCCTGAGAAATAGTCTCAGGGCTTTTGTACAGAAATTTGTGAGAGTCTGGGACTCTGTAGTATCTGTCAGGTTTAACTGGGGCTGGAGGTAAGTAATCCTAATTTAAGATGGATTCAGTATACACATCATCCACAATATCTAACATTGGTGGAATAGCAAGGCATCTGTGTTGAGGTAATAAAAGGAAGTCTCTGAGCCTTTTCTTGGAATTCTGAGTAATCCTGGCCTTCCCAATGGAAATGCTCCCTCATGGTATACAAGGCTTCCCCAAAGGAGTAGTCCTCAGGTGGAGAGGCTGATGGAATTGACTCCTCAGCATCAAAATCCTCATAAGGGGGTAAAGAATATCCTAGGTCTGAGGATCCATCTGAAGAGATGGACACCTGGTCGGATGAGTCATAGTCTGCATCCTGTCTAGGCCTTTTATCAGGAGGGGGATGGGACCCCCTGATCAGAGTGATTAGGTCTTCGGCCATTTTGAGCATTTGTTTCTTAGGCATTGAGGCCTGTGCTGGAGAATGGAGTATTTGCTTCTTTGATTTTAATGCTGGTTTAGACTTAGCAGAGGGTTTATTGCTTAACTGAGTAGGTCTGAAAACACCCTCTGAAGCTGAGGGCAGCTCAGCTACTCCAGATCCCTCTGAAGGGTTAGTTTCGGCAGGCTGAATAACTTGTGCGTCCAAAGGCCCAGCCATCTCCACGTGGGAGTCCGAGGTGGCCTGCGCTTCTACTGAAGCGGTCGTCAGGGGCTGCGAAGGCACCTCGCCGAAAACCAGAGAACCGGTGACTGGCCTAGAAGAGGCTTCGTCAGTTTTGGGCCTCTGATGCCTATCCTTGTCTTTGCACTTTTTATGTATTCTGGTAGTCGGAAGTTCCGACGGCATGGTATAATTGAATTTTCAACCAAAATGTCGGGCAAAATCAAACCGTTTAATAGTGCGCTTGTTAAACCTAGCACACAGACAACCAGTGACGTCATGGTCTGGGCCTAGGCATGGGATACAATAAGAGTGGAAATGCTGATGAGGTATTTGCTTTCCACAAGAAATACAGTTATTAACTTTTACTGACATTGGTCTAAGGCAAGAAAAAGTTTCCCAACGGGGTACTTAGCTTTGTAGAAGACTTCGGTTCTGGATTCTGAATGAAAATCTCCGGAGACGCCTGACCGGCACTTGCAAACTGCTTTTGCTTTGGCCACCGCACGACAATAAAGACTGAAGAAAATGGCGTTGGCTGCATCTTGTATATCCCTGTCACAACCGACGCCAGACCAAGACTTTGGAACTCAGGCCGACTGGGGAACCGCCTGATGGCAGGATAACCCAAGTGTAATGACTGCAGCAGTGTAACACGATGAACATCTTCATGCCTCATCTTTCGTTAAGGTCATTTTTTTTTTTTCTAAGGTGGCCTTTGAGTCCAACCTGAATCAGCCTTTCCATTTAGCTGTTTTTTTTTTTTTCCACAGCTTCTGCAACAAATACTTGATCCACTGTTTGGATACATTAGATTTTATATGGACAGAATTACAGCATTCAGAAAATAAAACTAGATTTTTGCTCCTTCTCTAATACTCTGTTAGATGTACCTGTTTTGAAGGTGACTTTAACCAGATGGCTTTCCGCTTTGTATTTCCATTGTGTAGTCGTTGAAAGGAATCTCTTTACCTTGTAAGCCTAGAACCTATTCTAAATGAGTTGTTCAGTCACCTTCTTTGCTCAGGTCTCTCTAGATATTGGTGCATCTGTTACATGTTCCAGCAGTATTACCTTTGTAAATCATTACAAATTAGTCCATATCCAGGTCTTTAACTCCACCATTTTGTGGGACTGTTTTCTGATGCCACCCTGTTTTAACTGACTGTAGACTGCCCTACAAGATGTGAATAATGGAAAAGACATCTGGCATGAAAGTTATGTACTCACCGTAATTCTAGATCTGTCTATGGTTAGCCTCAGTCACCACTCCCTCTGTTCCCCTTCCAAATTGTCATCCTTTTGTGCTACTTGCAGCTGACTGTGCAGACCGTCCCAAGCCTATATTTGGGTCTACTTATGTAAACTCCATTTTTATTTTGTTCTGCTTGGGAATGGGTTCCTTTTTTTGCTTTAGTTCACGAGAACACAGTAGGGGAAACTTGATCTGAGGAGAATCTGTGTGGGCAGTGTATTATGGGTGGGTAGCAGAGCTTTGGGGCTGAAGAATCTGATATGTCTGCCTCCATCCTAATAATTTGTAGGTTGAAATGTACAGGAAAATACCACATGAACCTAGCATTATGGAAGGTACATAATTTGTTTATGCACCATTTTCTCATTCTCTAATGATCACACTTGCCTGTATGTCTTGGGAGAAGAATGAGGGTCTCTCATCCAATCAACTGGGGGGGGGTTAGGTTAAAGTCCACCTCTTACTTCTGCTTCCCACAAGATGAACCCTCCTTTAGAAATGTCTTTTGATTTGGGAACTAGTTTCCACCTTGAAAACCAGATGGGGAGGAAGCTTACTGAGCTCTGACTTATTCTCTCACAGGCAGCCACTTACTAAGCATGCTTACAGCATTCTACGTCTGCTCCTTTCTTCAAGAAAGATGAAACCCTGTATACACTTTTTGCCTTATGGGGAAGAGTCTCATTCTTCTGATTCTTTTAGGCCAGTGAAGGTCTGCGATCCTACTGCATTTTGCCACCTTGGTGTCTGAGGGGTCCAAAGCTTTTAAGTTGTAGGATAAATGTGGATTGTATTACTGTGCACACTGGAGGTTTTGGGCCATCAGATACTCAGTCTCAAGTCCCAGCCCCACCTTATAAAGCAGGCTCTTAAATAGTTAGTCTTCCATAGTTTGGGCCCAAGGAAGACTTCTTCCAGGCCCTGTTGCAAGCTTCCAGATTATGGGGCTATTATCACACATTTTAACATTATGTAGATGCCTTGCCCAGGACAAAGTGTCTGTGTAGGACAGCATTCTAGAAATTGTCCTTGGATTTCAGGAAGCAGATTCAGAATATCCATATCTGAAGAAAGTGCTCTTTGGACAGACTAAAGGATGGGAGCCAGAGGAAGCAGGCACTCATAAGCTTATATGATCATCTCATCTTGTTCAAAGACCAATCAAATACAGAACGAGTTTCCATACTTTCTACAGTAGATCCTCCCAAATTCTGCCTCATCTTTGCCAAGTGAAAGAGGATGATTCCCTCAATGAACTTAGTCCTTGACTGACTGTTAGGGTCTTTTGACGGGTAAGTGTTTTCTTTGGCTGTCAGAACCATCACAAAGGACTAGTGGAGTCCACTGTGATCGCTCTTCCCCCCATGTGTTACGGCTTACTGGATTTGCCTGCCTTTATAAAAGTGGCTTTTTCAGACCAGTCCATTCCACAATATTTCTGGGGCCCTGGACTGTTTTAGGGGGACATATTTCTATCAGAACACTGGTCAGTTTTTCTCCCCTCTTTCTGGTCCTAAAATGAGAGACTCTTTCCATGGCCTTGAGCAGCACATGTAGAAATGCTGGGTTATGGATGCCCACCCTACAGGAGCTTAAGTTTTTGTTCATACAAGAGACCGATTTAGCGGTGTTTGACAAGCTGGTACTGCAGCACAAGTCTGTCTTCCATCAAGTAATGATCCTTACATTTTAACCCCCTCCCCCCATGCGAACTATATTTCAAGATCAGCAGGCTTGTCTGTACACCTTTTCTCTGTGTACTTGCAGGCTAGTTCCACTGGTCTAGCTGCTTCTTTTCAGGGGAGATCCGATGTGGTATTTTATACTAGTAGAGGAAGTTTTGCCAGAACATTGCAGATCTACCTCTGTTTTCCCTAAATGCTATGAGTATCTCTTTATACACCTGAGTTACTACCAACCCATGCCAATGGTGCCACTGTTTAATGGCTCATCTGAAGGCTGTCACATTGAAGAGTGCATCCTCTAACTGCACGGTCAGCATTTTGAAAAATGAATCCAATCACCTGGACTGGGAATAAAACCCAACACCTTCTGATCTTCTAGCACCAAAGAGGAGTGTGCTACCTTGTTAGTCACTAACACTGTGACACTGAAGTTGATTTAGGTTGGAATATGTCCATGCTGCTGACAATTACAATCTGTGTGTACAGTAGGTTGCCAAAGCTTTAAGCACGCATGCATTCAGCCACTGCAGTGAAAAAAACAGGTTTCCTTGCAAACAGCTAAGTGCTTAGTGTTTTTTTTGCCCCACCCCCTTTTTTAGCGTACTGTTGGCAGTTTATCTGCTCCAAGCAGCAGATAACTAGTACACTACTAGATAAGTTTAATGCAAACTTCACCATCAAAACAACTTTCTAAATTCCATGTAGTACTACACCCATTATCAGAGAATGTTATGAAGATGCTAAGAAAGACCAGAAATTCTTCCTGTATGGGACCAACAATACACCTGGCTGCTTAACAATTACCAGGAATCTATCCTCAAATTGTATAACTTTAGCTTGGCCACAAAATTCGTGTCTAAATTGAGGCCCACCACAGTGGTGATGCTCTCCCACAAGGGTGGGCCCATCACAAATCACAGTAGTTGCATCCCATCAGTCTTACAAAGCCTGATCAGTAAAGGTATGGAATATCACACCAGTAATCTTAAGCTAGACCCTCAACAGCTTAGCTTTTGTCAAAAGAAAATCCTTCTGATTAATCTAAGTACCTTCAAGAGGGTCAACACGGTGCATCTTGCCCAAAGTATTTCACACCATACCTAATGCGGGCATTGTAAATAGATATTTCAGATATAAATTCTTACATGGCAAAATGGATAGCAAATTGGTTAAGGTAGAACATACAGTTTGTGTGGCGAGTCCCTTATCTGAAACTATGAAGGTAACCAGCGGATTCCCCAATTGGTTGGTACTGAGATGCCTACTTTTCCGATCTCCAGACTGACAACTAAGACCTCTAGTTAACCAAGTCTGCAAAGTGGATGTTAAGATCTCTACACTTACACCCTTTGAAAGTACTTGCCTCAGTTCACACACAGTGCATGGAAAACAGGCTTTAAGTGTGAAAGTGCAGTATAATTTTGCTTTGTAATCTATCACTATTTAGTATAGACATTACAGCACATCACTACTAAATGAAAGTGGAGCCAGGCAGTTGGGTTGACAGTTCTCTCCTTTTACAGGTTCATAGTTAGGTAATAGGCTAATTGGCCTTGTAGGCTGTTTTAAGCCCAAACAGTTTCTCTTTCTAAGATGAGAATCAAACCCTGAACCTTGCGTTTGTGAGGCAAAAACCTTAACCATTATACCAACACCATGATTGATAATTATGTGACAACCATAGTCAGAAAATGTTACTGGGCTGGACAAAAGCAATTTCAACCAGTTCTAAAGATGGCATTTTATTATATTCAGCACACAATGCTGCCTCTGAGATGCATCTCACTCAACACATCAAGCAACTAGGGAGGCCCCTCCAGTTCCTACACAGGATGGAGTCAGGCTTAGACAGTGAAGATACCAAGAGAGGCAAGAAGCTGTAGCCATTTACTTGGCTTATTGTAGAATGGTGCCATGAGAGACGGTGTTGTTCTTGAACTCCTGCAAGTCTTACAGCTTAGCAAACACCAGGACCAGAGGCCTAAGTTTTCACAATATCTAGATAGAACACTATGGAGAGGATTCTGTATGTAGCCCCTCCCCTTTCTCTTTAATTGCTCTTGCACATTAAGCAGTGTGACACTTTCCTTCAGACAGAACCACAATGACTGGGTTGGTACCTACAAATATGGCAGGGACTAACTGGCCTGGCCCTCCAAGAATGAGATGTAGTAGTACAGCCTGAGGGTAGAAAATAGCAAGGCATGGTTGGGAGAGAGAGACTAAATTGCCTCAACTTGTACAAATCCTATGAAAAACTAGGGTGGCTTATACTTTAGGACTAAACCCCATGTCCAGAAAGTGGTACGACTTTAAAAGTATTTATCTTTTGATTTTTCTTGGAGGTGTAGAAACCAGAGAACTGTGAGCCCTTCACTTTCAAAGGGTGCAACATCAGCTTTGGTGGTTTCTGAAATGGATGGGAATATGCCAATCAGTCAGGTAAATTGCTTCCCTTGCCACTGCAACAGAAGGGCTTACAGTGGCAGACATCCAATAAAATGATAGCCATGTGAAAACAGAAAATTATGGCAAATGGCTCACTGCATTAGTGAGGGAGCTACCTCCAATGCAAGCTTCAGTAATGTTTCCACCAGAGCCCGGATCATGGGAAAATGGGGCCCTAGGCAAAGTAATTGATCAGCCATTCCACTGTCCCATTGGCTATTTCTCTGCTGTGACATAAACACTGTACAAATCTGCCACTGTGCGTATTATTTTCTTTACTTCTACAATGAATAGAGATATTTCAAATTTTATAGTACAAGCACTGCGAGCCATGTCATAATGAAAATAATGTCTCTCAGTAAAAAAACAGGCTTGGCATGAACAGTAAGCTTCTGTCCTTTAAATGGCACTGAAATCCACATTCAAAGAAAATGCAAAAAAAAAAAAGTTCTATTGTAACAGGGAATGACTGTCAAATTGAAAACAGGTTACCATTTGCAAGTCATCACATCTAAAGGACGACATGCACTCAGGAGTGCACCATTCTCACTTAAAGGACACTGCAGTATCAGTACTCCATCTACATGCTGTGGGAATAGAACCCACAGCCTTCTGTATCAAAGGCAAGTACATTACCTGTTATGCTACTAACACTGTTTTCAAATTTTAAAACAAACACTACTGATGGCCATTTGCTAAACAAAACAAATTCAAATGCACCCCCTGATGAGTTTGGTATTAGAGGATTCAGACTATTGTCTGCTGTAGTCAAGGTAGAGAGTTTGAGTCAGAACAAGTTAATCAATCTGCTATCCTTAACTGGGTCACTTTATACACACTAAACCTCTTCTCACCCTGTTCTCCATGCTCTTCTTTCATCCAACCAGAGGAACAGCTGGCTTGTGGTTCAGCAGATGTAATGGGATCCTATCTCTCCTACATTCACAACAGATGGGTTTGGAGCCGATCCATCGGCTCCGACTCGGCAACTAATACACTAGCACAAAGTCTCTCATTGGCTGGGCTACTCCCTATCCCAGGATGCACTACACCTGCTTCCCCAGATCTCGTTTGCCGCTTAACAAGCTGGACGTGGTCTCGACTTGGCTGGAGCTAAGTGGTTCTTTTTACCTTATTGGTCCTTGACCTAAGGGAATTTTTGTCTATATTAACCAAACAGCTGTTTTAACAGCTATTGCTTACTATTTGAGTGCTTGAGTGTTTCCAAAAATTTATTTTATTCTGTCAGGCAAGGCCCGTTTATGTTAGAGGGCCTTTGCCCTACCTTGAGTGCTATTAGGTTTAATTAACTTTTGGTTAGTTGTTTTTCGGGCAAAGCCGTTTAAATTAGAGGGCTTTGGGCCATTTAACTGGTTTCTAATTGTTGTGAGGTAAACTTTCACCAGTACTCGCGCCAGTGTGTCTCGCGCTTTTCAGTTGGCGCATTTTGTGTGTAGTGCTATACTTGTTGTGGTAGAGTAAGATTTCCATAGAGTTTTTTACTTGTTGTGGCTTGTATCATGTCCAAGGAACAAAAGTCAGGTTTTAAAAAATGCACTCTGTGCAATTACAAGATGTCCATTACAGACGGTCATTCAGTCTGTGTTTATTGTTTGGGGCCGAAACATCTGCAAGAGACTTGTAGCGTCTGTCATGCGTTCTCCGCTAGAGTTCTTCAAGAACGCAAGAACAAGTTAATATTGAAAGGGCTTATCAAACCTTCTTTTGAGGAAGCCTTAGATCCACCTGTTGCTTCCAAAAAGAAAAGATCGTCGGCTCCGATAAGTCCGTCGGAGCCGAATTCTAAAAAGACTAAATTGACCTCTTCTTCCTCGGCTCCACTGACTTCGGGGCCGAGGGTCGAAGGGTCTGCCTCGATACCTCCTACCTTGGCTCCATTGCCTTCGGAGCCGCAAGTTGGAGTGTCGAGGTGAATCACCTCCATCGGGTCCAATGGCTTCGGAGCCGGTGGAAGTGTGCAGCTCAGACTCTTCCCCCTCGGCTCCAAAGAAGGCTCCTTCGGTGCTGATGGAGGTCCATGCTGTGGGAGTCGGCGCCGATAGCATTGGAGCCGTTTCGGAGCCGGTCCCCTTCTCTCTCGGTGCCGAGAGGAAAGTCTTCTCGATTGTCTACCTCCTCTAAATCATCGAGACTTTCAGATTCGGACCTGGATAGGGTTTTACAGAAGCTATTCCAATCTCCAGTGTTTACTAAAATGGTCTCGGCTCCAGCACAGTTTGCTTCGGAGCCGATCCCTCCTCCAACACATTTGATTCCTCCTCCAACCTCTTCGGAGCCGTTGGAGCCGGTGGTGGTGGAGCAATGTGGAGCCATACGGTCGGAGCAGAGACCCCTTACAGGTCTCTCGGTTCCGACTGTGCTTCCTACCCTGTCCTCCGGTTCAGGGTTTGGCACTGCGACCTCTTCAGCCGGAGCCGAAGGGAACACTTTAGGTTTGGGTGCTTCGGTACCTAGTCTTCCTCTTGGAGCATCAGCTGCTGGAGTTCCTGGTGCCATCGTGGTCTCTAGACCAGCGACCTCCTTGGATTCTGGAGGTCCGGCCTTTGAGGTCATGAGGAGCGCGCTAGCCATGTCTTTGCCGGTTCAACAAGATTCTACCTCACCGTCCCTAGATTTGGAGACTGGTGCTTCTGTTGTGTTGCAGCCCCCCCGCCAGCGGGGCCCCAGGGTCTGAGGATACCCCCATCGACGGTTCCCTTCCGGGTGGTCCATCCCAATCTGCTTCGGATGAACCCCCAAGGAAGAAATTGTGTAAGAGGAAGCACGTAGACTCCCAAGATGAGTCTGTTACATCGGATACTGACCTCGATGACGCAGAAGGGTCTCCCAAATCATCTTCGGATGATATCTCCTTCTCAGACATCTTGGAGATTCTGAGACAGAGAGGTGACTGGCAAGCCAAAACCCCTTCAGCTGAGGAGTCAGTCTTCCTCAAGGCCTTTGGGGCCCAGCCTTCCGCCTCCTGGGTGTCTCCGCCCTTCGATGAACTCCTTGATTTGGTTTCTCGAAGGGCATGGGAACACCCTGATTCTGTGGAACCGGTGCCTGCGAGACCCAATAATTTTTTATCAGCCCCCCCCCAGAAGGAGTTTCTCACAAAGGGTGTGCCTGTAGATGCTTTGGTGGTGGCTTCTGCCACACAGCAGGACGTGGCAGAGGCTTCGACGTCTATTCATCCTCCTAATAAGGATTCTAGGAGCATGGATAGGTACGGGAAGCGTACCCTGTCTTCAGCGGCCTTTGCCTTACGGTCGCTGAACTACTTATGTCATTTTACGAGGCTCCAAAGGGATCTTCTCAAAGAGCTAAATGACTCTCTTGTTGGTAACCTACCTGAGGCGCTGGCCCCGACTGTTGGCGCACAGATGACTACCCTCTTTTCTGTTAACTCGTCCATGAGGCTCATTTCATATGCGGCCGAAGGGGCGAGTAGAGCAGCGGGAACAGGCGTTGCTCTCAGGAGACAAGCCTGGTTACGCTTGTGTTCGTTCGCGGAGGCCTTCTGGTCTTCCTTCGCCGACGCCCCCTTCGATGGGTCATCTTTGTTTGGACCCAAGGTGAAGGACACACTAACTCGGTGCGAGCAGGAGGGCAAGACTTTGACTGCCGTTGGGGCCCGATTTTCCGCTCCTTCTAGGCCTTACCCCAAGGCTCGGAGAGGAGGGAAAATGTGGTTTAGAAAATCTCAGAAGTCTTTCCCTACTCCACCCAGTGATTCCCCCTCCAGAGGCGGGGGGGGGGGATTTTGGAAGACGCCGCCCCAGAGGTGGCAGAGGCCCCCGTAACTCTGGAGACCGCGATTCCTTTCATGGTTCTTCATACAACCAGCGTTCCTGAGTTGTTGCCCGACTGTGCAACTCCGAGCCAGTCGGGGTCGCTTTTGGCGCACCCACAAGCTTGGGAAGCCATAACAAGTGATCAGTGGGTGCTTCAGCATTACCGGAGGTTATATCATCCCCTTCAACAAAACCCCCCTTTCTTCAAGGGAAATCCCGGACGTACCACCCAGTCAGCGGGATCAGGCAGCATTAGAGGTGTCAAAGCTGCTAGAAAAAAGAGCCATCCAGCCTGTCCCCATCGACCAGATCGGATCAGGAACTTACTCAAGATTATTTTTGGTACCAAAAAAGACAGGGACTTCAGGCCCATTTTGGACCTCAGTTCATTGAATCGTTTGAAGAAGTCCAAATTCAATGGTCACTCTTCAATCTATTCTTCCTTTGCTGGAAAAAGATGCATGGATGTGCTCCATAGATCTCCAGGACGCTTACTATCACATTCCCATAGCTCAAGAGTCCAGGAGACATTTACGCTCACTGGAGTCAGTCATTTCCAATTCGAGCACTGCCCTTTGGTGTCACCACAGCCCCCAGGGTGTTCAAGTGTCTGGCAGTGGTAACTGCTCACCTGAGAAGTCTGGGATTCCAGGTGTTTCCTTATCTAGACGACTGGCTCCTTACTGCCACCTCCGAACATCTACTACTCCAAGCGCTCAGAGCCACGTTCACCTTGGGCCGTTTCTTAGGGATCACGTTCAATTTGCAAAAATCTGTACTACAGCCATCTCAGCGTATTACTTTCATAGGCGCAGACTTAGACACAAAAAGAATGCGCGCCTTTTTACCGGCAGCAAGAATTTAGGTCCTACAAGGTCAAGTCAAATCCTGTCTTCCCCTACTAAGAACCCCGGCCCATCGGATCCTACAACTGTTGGGCTCTATGGCGTCAACCATACTTTTAGTTCCCTTGGCCAGACTTCACATGCGAATTTTACAATGGCTACTGTCGGTTCAATGGTCTTATCAGGAACTTCCCTTGAACCACTTAATCATAATCACGGAAAGTTGCTGTCGAGATCTGCATTGGTGGCTTCTCCAATCAAATCTCGACCAGGGGCGACCCTTTATACCTCAACGTCCCATTGCCACTGTGACTACGGACGCCTCCCAGGTAGGGGGTCATTACCTGGACAGGTCGGTCCAAGGCACATGGCAGATCCAGGAAACGCATTTGCATATCAATGTCCTGGAGATGAGAGCGGTACTATTGGTACTCCAAGCTCTCCATCACGCCTCCCACAGGGCCCGACATATCCTATCCGACAATATGTCGGTGGTGTGGTACATAAACAAGCAAGGTGGAACCAGGTCTTACCCACTATGCAGAGAAGCCATGAGACTTTGGCACTGGGCAGTAGCTACCAACCGCTTTCTAATGGCAACGCACATACCAGGGAAGTCCAATGTGATTGCGGACAGATTAAGCAGGACCATTCTTTTACCCCACGAGTGGTCCCTCAACCAGGGTATAGCTGCGAAAATCTTCGACAGATGGGGTCTTCCTTGCTGCGACCTGTTTGCCAGCCCTCACAATGCGAAATGCAGAGAGTTCTTCACACTGTTCCCTTCTCAGGGACAGATTCCCAGGGACGCTCTGACTCACATTTGGTCCCCCGGTCTTCTCTACGCCTTCCCTCCGTTCCCCCTCCTACCGAGGGTGATACAGAAGGCCATTTACATGGAGAGTGAGATGATTTTGATTGCCCCGCACTGGCCTCATCAAGTTTGGTTTCCTTTCCTACAGAGGCATGCGATAGAAGGTCCATGGTTTCTGGATCTGGTGCTAGACCTGTTGACTCATCAGTCAGGACGGCTTCATCCGTCTCTCAGGTCCCTGAAGTTGGCAGCATGGTTACTCCACTTCCATCCTTAGTCCGAGACAATGCTCTTTCGCCGGACGTGGTCCACATACTGTCTTCTCATAAACCTTCCACCATCAAACTTTATTCCAGTAAATGGAAAAGGTTTGCCTTCTGGGCTCAAGAACGGGGTATAGATCCTCTCACTGCACCAGTATCGGAGGTTCTGAATTTTCTGGCCTCCCTTTTTCAGTCGGGCTCTTCAGCTTCTACCATTAAGGTTCAGCTAGCGGTGATCTCTAATTTTCATGCTTCTTTTGAACCTTCATTGATGTCTCACAAACTTTGTAAGGCTTTCCTTAAAGGGGCTTGGCTCCTTAGGCCTCCTTTATCTCATCCTGTCCCCCCTTGGGATTTGAATATGGCTCTTGCTGCCGTAACTGCCCGTCCTTTCGAACCAGCTGCTACCTGTGATTTAAAATTTCTGTCTTGGAAAACGGCCTTTTTAGTAGCCATAACGTCTGCCAGGAGAGTTTCAGAACTTCAAGCTCTTTGTTCTGATCCTCCCTATTTGATTTTTCACAAGCATAGAGTTTCATTGAAATTAAACCCTGCATTTATACCAAAAGTGGCCTCCTCTTTCTGTATTCAACAAACTATAGAACTCCCTGTCTTTTTTCCAGAATTCTCTAATAACGCAGAATATACTTTGCATCAATTTGACGCATATAGACAACTGCGTTTTTATTTGAATAGAACCGCTCAACGCTGAAATCAAATCAATTGTTTGTTTCCTTTGCAGTGAACAAATTGGGTCAACCAGTAACAAAACCTCCATATCTAAATGGATTAAAGATTGTATCATTTTTATTTATACACAGGCTAACACACACCTTCCGCTTCCAGTCAAGGCTCATGCTACCAGGGCAATGGCTACTTCCGTAGCTTTTCACTCCAAGTTATCAATAGATGATATTTGTGCTGCAGCAACCTGGACTTCTCCGCACACTTTCATTTCTCATTACAAATTGGATGTGGTTTCTCGAGGCAGAGCTTCCTTTGGTTCCACAGTTCTCAGGAGTGTTTTCCAATGAGCCACCCGGGATGTAAGTGCTAGGGACGCTGTCCCATCTGTTGTGAATGTAGGCGAGATAGGATCCCATTACATCTTTTAGTTATGTACTTACCATAACTTCGGATGTATGGGATCCATCTCGCCTACATTCATAAGTACCCACACTCCTTCCCCCTTCCATTGGGATTTAGAGGAGCTGTAGTCCCTTTTTTTCTTGGCGTTTTTTCTTGAAGAACTTTAGTTGATTATAGTGACTAATAGTTTTTCTGTGTTTGCATGGATGTATGAAAGCGAACAAACAAGATCTGGGGAAGCAGGTGTAGTGCATCCTGCGATAGGGAGTAGCCCAGCCAATGAGAGACTTCGTGCTAGTGTATTAGTTGCCGAGTCGGAGCCGATGGATCGGCTCCGAACCCATCTGTTGTGAATGTAGGCGAGATGGATCCCATACATCCGAAGTTATGGTAAGTACATAACTAAAAGTTCTCCATACTCAAAGCCTATGTTTTCATAGGTTCATAGTTTATTACTAAGCTAACTGCCCTTGCGAGCCATTTAAAGCCTAGCCAATTATCCCTTGTGAGACTCAAATCCTGCACCTTGGGTTGGTAAGGCAAACACCACCCTTCCCAACCCTAGGAACTTTTTTTACAAAGTTCCTAAGTTTTAGTATGACCACACTGCATCTGACTGTAAATCCTGCATTGTGCCCTTAAAGAAATGTAAGTGGTTTCTTTATTTGTTCATAGGTGCTTACTAGGCTAATGACCACAAGGGCCTTTTTAAGCCTAGCCATGCATAACCTTGACACGTGTAAGCATGGGCCTGGGAGATGAACCATTTATAGGTTACCTGTGTCCATTAGAGACACAGGTGCCAAACTAGGGATGAATTTCTGGTTTCCTATCCAATTGTCCAAGTTGTACTTAAATTGGTTTAGGGAGGAACTCTGCTTCATATGGATTAGGAGCCTGTTCCACAGACTGGGTAGTCTCTGGGATAACTACCTATCTCTCCAGCAGCTCCTATTTATATCACAGGCAAGGTTTAAGACTTTAGAATGGGTAATTCCGGTGCTGTTTGTTTTGTGGATATGCAGGAGGTCCATCAGTGGGGTCTGACAATGCCCTGTATGCCAGCCATAGATATCCCCCCTCAAAAGCCTGTAGGAGACCATTCAGAATTAGGGCCTTGAGGCAGGTGGTCTGTATAGAACAGATTACTTATGCCTGTATTGTTTTAGTGATGGACCTTCATGTTGTTGGATATGGCTGGTTCGATACATACCAGAGGGGCATTGTACCCAATGCCGAATACAGTGGAACAGTGACTACTTCCTTGGACTTAAGATGCCATACGTTTGTTTATAAGTTACACACCATAGAATGTTTTCTTCACCACTGTAGACATGTGATGATAAAAGGCTATATTATGCTAGATAGTCTGTATGTCCTTAAGTCCCTGACTATTGGGTCATCTGTAAGGGGTGTGTTGTCAGTATGACAGTTAGCAGGGATGGATGACTTCCCAAAGGATACGGTTATGCATTTCTTGGCATTTAGTTTTAGTCCATGGCTCTGGCACCAGTTGTTTCTGTGTCAGCCCCTCCTGAAGAACATTTGAGTCAGTGTGAGATTCAATGATGGTGCCTAATTTGCAATCATCTGCAAATAGTCAGCCAGAGAGCAATGACATTGGCTTTGACATAGGAGAAGTAAATGCCAAAAAGGAGCAGTCCAAGGATTGATCCCTGAGGGACTCCACTCGTGACTGCCCTCGTAGAGGTGGACACCCATTTCTAACTTCCTGGGTCCTGTGAGCCAGTTGGTTATCCACAGGGTGACACATGGGTTTGTACCTAACCTCTTGAGTTTGTCAACAATGCCTGAGTGGGATAGTGTCAAATGCCGTGGCCAGGGCAAGGTAGGCAGTGTAAGTGATTTTTCCCTCATCTATTGCTTTGGTAGCCATCTCAAAGAAGTCATCGTGGTTCAGTACACATGATCTGCCCTTGATGAAATCAAACTGGGTTGGGTCCGGTGGCTGGAGGTTTACTACATCTCTGTTAATTTCCATGGCTTTACATAAGACTAGGGAGACTTATGGGTCTGTAGTTGGCCCACCTTTGTGCAGAAGGATAACTGTTGCCTTTCGCCATTCATGAGGCACAAAGCCTGTTTGAAGGCTACATTTAAATAGTAATTCCAGAGGCCCTGTTGGGTCATGTTTCATGCTATTTAGAAGGCATCCTGGGATATTGTCTGGGCCCATTGATGCGGTGTTCTTGCAATTGCCTAGGTCACCTAGTACTGGATCTGGCTTTGGTCTCCACTACAGATATTTGCACTCCTGCCACTCCAAGTTTAATGCAGACATTCAACCAGCTTACTGCATCAACCTGAATTCAGACCAGTATTGTTGGGTACAGAATAGGCTGTTATACAAGTGCCATTAACCCTGCTGATTTTGTTGCCTGCATTTCAACCCCAGTCACTCGACAAATCAGAGTGTCCTTGACATTTGGGCTGTGATGTCATTTGCTCTATGAAACCACACACTTTGGGTCAGGTACACCTCTCCTCATCTAGTCTCATCATAGTTCCCTACAAGTCTGGCAGGTGCTACAGTGCAATATGGAATAAATCATGTAACCTGCATTATTCTTTATGTGAGGGAGTTGCCTGCCCATGTGACCAGTCTGCCAGTATACCAACATTTTTTACTTCTGTAAGGTGCATAGTTTGTCTTATGTAGGCAGCTATCAGAAGTAGGCCACAGTGACTGTGTGTGCACTATCCTCAACTTCTTTGGGACCAGTCAGATTGCCAGTCCCGGATGTCGCTCTGCTGCCAGAATAGAGAGTTTCTTTTAAAGAGAAGTGCCCCATTGGGGAAATGTTTGTTTTTTGCTACTGTGACCTGTTTTCTCTTGAGTTAATGTCATCCAAGACAGATTCCACACAGAGTCGCTCTATGTCTTCTGTTTGTTTTGGGCCCCACTAAAACTACAAGAACTGTTCTGCCAGTCATTTGTCCCAAAAACTCTTCGGGGCAGATTCATCTCCCTCTCAATATAGCTAGAAAACCAACACTTGAAATTTGTTGCCAAAAGTGCTATGGAGGGTTCCTTCGGCCTAACAAATGACCTTACCGTGAAGCAGTAGCCAAAAAGGCCTACGGTCGAAGCTTGGCTGTTCCTCTGCCCATGGATGTCGCTGAGGTACATGATAGCTCAGAGACTCATTCTGCTTCAGGCTGAGTCCGCTTTGCAGGCTGCCTTAGAACTGGATGCTAGCATGTCCGGAGAGACCCCACACAATGGGTACAGATGTCCAGGGGGAAACTAGGCTTATTTTGTGAGAAGACCCTAAGGGAATCGCTCTAATTTTGGTGATGGAAGAAGTCTTTTCGGATTTACTTGAATGCAAGACTACGTCTGAACACCCAATGTTATATCTGATGGGCTTTCCTGCTGAGAAAAAGCAAAAAACTAAACATCCATCCCCTCCTCAAGACGCTCAGTGGCAACATTTTGCCCAAGGACTACTCAAGCCCTTCATGGCCTTGTGACCTACTGCTGGATCCCCTGTTCCTCCCCTGGGCTACCTCACCCCCAAAAAAAGGGGTCAGACTCACTAGCCTACTCCTCTCTAATTCCTTCACCATTAGGCTATGCTTCCCCCAAGGAAAACTCTAATGGGATGGACTCCCCATTGAGAGAATCTCACTTGAGGCAACCCTTCTAAAAATGAGGGACCATTTTAAGTGGGACAGCACTCCGATGTCCAGAAGAGGTACTATGACCTCCTCCAGGTGGAAAGCCCCAGCCCTTAAGCTATAACACTGGTTATTCCTGCCTTTGCTTCCATGTCCCTATACCCTGACTCTCAGCTTCAGACCCCCCCCCAAAAAGACGGGCAGATACTATAAAGTTCCTCAAGACAACAACCTTCGCTTTAAAGCCCCTGTTGCTGACCCCTCAGCCATCTCTATGGCTTCAGACAAAGCCTCAAGGTCCCTTCCACTTCTGTCCTTCATGCTGACAGCCAGTAGGCAACTAGAGAGGTTGGGGAAGAAAATGTATACTGCGGCTACCCTAGCCTTTAGGACTTTGAACTACCAAACACATACAATTTAAGTATTACTTGGAACTTGTCACAACTATCTAAAATTGTTGGACATGCCCGATTCTGAAAATAAGGCCTTGGCCTCTTCCCTAATTGCTGCATCCTCCCAGGTGGCCTATCACTCAGTAAAATGCAGCTATGGTACTATTGAGGCTTCTTATAGGGTAGCTGTCTCTGTCTCTGTGTTATTTGCTTGGTTAAGGCTTCAACCCCTCCCTGAGGACAGCAGCTGATGGATGCTCCCCTTTGACAATTCTGCCTTATTTGGTAAGGCTTCAGCTGATCTCTTCATATCACTGCAGGAAATGAGCAAAGAGTTTAAAGAACTCAAGCACATCCTGGTCTCACCAGTCCCCAAGTTCCACAGGAACTACCCTTCCAAACAGGTGATAGTCAGTAGGCAAACCCAGCCTTCCCAATCCAAGTCCTCCAAGGGGAGCTGGAAACATCACTTCTCTGCTCCTTCCTTTTCACAGCCAACTAAGCAGCCTTCTGTTGACAGAGCAGGTTCTTCCTGACTCACCAGGACTCCCTTACTCCACCCCTCTTTCCCTACACCTCTCCCTATCCCTTCTAGCCTGGGAATCCATCACACAAGATGCCTGGATCTAGTGCATAGTATAAAAAAAATGTATATTTCATGGCAAGCCATGCCTCCCTTCAGGAGTATCCCACAACCACCACCAGGATAGATCCCCCCCCCCCCTTTTCATAGAAGTATTGGTAGCCCTGTTAGAATGGGAACCATGCAACCAGTGTTCACACACCAAAAAGAAAAAGGCTTCTACTCCTGCATGTTGCTAGTACCAAGAAAGGAAGGCCCCTGCAGAACCATCTTAGATCTCTCCTTTCTTAGCACCTTTCTAAAGGTGCCCTTCAAGATGCTCACCCTTCTGATCCTCCCACAGGCCTTTCTGGTGTCCAGTAGACAGACATCTACATGCATATTCCTGTTCTTCCCAAGGTCACAAAATTTTAATTTCTCTGTGGCATCCTGGCAGTTTCAGTTCTCTGCCTTGCCTTTTGGTCTTTCTACAGCCCAAGAATTTTTACAAAATGTTTAGGCCCAGTTGTCACATTCTTCAGACTCCAGTGCATTCAAAATTTCCCTTCTCTGGACAACCTCCTGTTCCAGGCAAACACCCCAGAAGAACTGAAGAGGAACCTCTACTCTGCCACTGTTAACCTACAACTAGGATTCACAATCTACATCAAAAAATCTTCCCCTCACCTCATCCCAAGATCATGGCTTTCTGGGGTGCATATTCCAAACACAGTATGATGGTGTCCCTTCCACCTCAAAAGGCACTGGAGCTCTGACAGACCTTCCCCTGCACCTCTGGTCAGCAGTGCAATTTCTTGGGTTGATGGCTTCCACTACTACCTATGCTGCCTCTGGCAAGACTTCATATGAGAAAGTTTCAGTGGTTCCTGAAGTCTCTGTGGACACACGTCCACCCTCTGGAATTTCAAAACCTGCTCCTACCTTGCTTAAAGGAGCTTCGGTAGTGGATACAGCAAATGTCCATTAATTCAGGACTTTCTACCACCCAATGCCCCCAACTCAAGACCTGTACAGAGGTGCTTCGGATATAGGTTGGGTCACGATACTGTACAAGGACATTGGTTCCCCCTCAGAAAAAGGATCAGATAAATGGTAAAAAATAGGCATTGATTCTAGCTCTTCAGTCCCTTCTGAAACCAGGTTGGTTGAGATCTCCAAAGACATGACTGTTCTCTTAATATGTGAACAAGTGAGGGAAGCAGATCTTTCCCCTCTGGTGCAGATTAGCTTTACAGGTTTGGTAGCTAGCCCTCCAACTTCAGATTTCTCTGCAGGCTGTTTAAATCCCATCCAATTAGAACTCTGTGGCAGACACAACACTGACCCATGAATAGATTATTCACAGGGATGTGTTTCTGGACAGTCCACCAGTGGAATATTCCTCAAATAAAATGTTTTTTCCCCTCTGAACAGACTTCTAAGATATTGTGCCAGGAAACCTCACCCCCTGGTATGGAAAGTGAACACCCTATCAGTATCCTGGAAGGGGAAGTTTCTGTATGCATTCCCTCCCCTTCCACTCATTCTGAAAGTCCTGCTGAAGATTTGCCAGGGCAAACCAATCATCCTGCTGGTGACTCCCTATTGGCCAGGACAACATTGGTTCCCTCTTTCTCCTGCATCTAGCCAAGGCAATCCTCACAGAGTGGACTCGCACAACACAAGGGCTCCCTCTTCTACTTACACTTGGCAAACTCTACAACTGACCCTGTGGGTGCTGGAGCCCTGATACCTTTTAGACACCTGCTCTCTGCGGGCATGCTTCAAGTCATGCAGGAGGCCAGGAAATCTTACTTTTCCGAATAGAAAAGATTTTCTATGTGGAGTTTTTCTCATAACCTGGACCCACTAATGGTGGATCCCCCTCAGGTTCTCTCATACATGTGAGAGTTGCTCAATTCTGGCTTAACTTTTTCTTCAGTAAAAGTACATCTGTCAGCCATTGCTGCAGCCTGCCTCTTGCCCCCCCCCCTTTAGCTTCTAGAGTTGAGGCCAAAGTGTCTCTAAGGCTTCCTCCACATTAGACCTCCTAGGAGGCCTGTGCCACCTCCCTGCGACCTAAACTTTGTGGTAGAGAAACTGACCCTTTGAGCCAACTTTCTCTAGCTCCTTTAAACACTGCACCTGGAAAACTGTTTTGCTGCTAGCCATACCTTCTGCCAGAAGGGTCTCTGATCTCAAGGCCCTGATGGCTTCTCCCTCTTTTCTGATCTTCCACAGACAGGGTCTCCCTTTGCACCAACCCTCGCCTTTATGCCCAAAGTGGTTGAGTTGTCCTTAATCTAGGCAATTCAACTATTAACCATTTTTCCCTTCTCCCCAAAACACTGGTGAGAAGATTTTGCACATGCTTGACAGATTTTAATCTAAATCTATCAGGAAATCATACCAGCTGTCTTTCCATCCCAGGGCTCTGAGGCTTCCTGTGTCCAAACAAAATTTCTAACTGGATCTCAAAAAACATTACCTGCTGCTGTGCGTACCATGGGAAAACCCTTCCTGCTCAAAGCTCACTCCACCAGAGCAGTGGCCTCCTCTGGTATCTTCCTTAAGGGTCTAGACACTGATTCTATCCTAGAGTCTACTATCTGGACTTCTGTCCACACCTTTACCAAACATTGCAAGCTGGATTCCAGATCCATTTTCCATGGCTTCCTGGAAAATTCAACTAACTCCACCTTCCTCTCTGCATGAGCTTTTGTATTCTCCCTCATGTAAAGAATTCTGCAACAGATGAATAAAAGGACATAGAATAATTGTGCAAGAACTTACCATAATGATGTCTTCCTCTTCTCTGTTGCAGTATTCTGTCCCACCCCCACTTCTCCTGATTCTTAGATGTACTAAGACTCTACTCATTGGGCTGCAATTGTGATGGTGCACACCTATGTCAGTTTATAGCTTAGATCTGACAGCAGCCTACATGAGACATACCATGCACCTTACAGTAGTAAGAGACTGTTACACTGGCAGATGTCAGGTTGCCTGGACAGTCAACTCCCCTGTGTGTAAATAAATAAATAAAATACTGCAACAGAAAAGAGGACATCTGTCATTATAAGTCCTTACACAACTATTCTATCAGCCATACCTTTCAACTGTCCAGATTTCAACTCCTTTTCAGTTTGTTCCTCAAAATGTGTTTTTTCTGGCAAATGGCTGAGAACTGAAGTAACATGCATTTGAGTTAAAGGTTCATACTAGGCTGTCTGCCCTAGGGCATTTATAAGCCTAGCCAGAGTGTGTTTGGCTTTCGCCAACCATTTTAAATGAATTTTGCTATGCCCTTTTTCGAGGTTAGTATACTGTGCCTCTGTCCAACAGTGACACAGAAGTGATACCCGGGGTAAACTTACGATCTCCCATCCACTCATCAAGATTCCTCTTGAAGAGAGTCAATGAGGGACTCTACCTAACCTAGACTGGGATTTTATTCCAGAGTGAAGGGAGCCTCTGGGTTATAAATCTGTCCCTCCAGCATGTCCTATTTATTTCAGTGCTGAGGTTCAAGTCTCTCGAGAGCGTAGCTTGATGGGATTTGGATTTTCTGAGGTGCAGCATGTCCATTAATTCCAGGTTGGACATGGCTTTATAAGTCAGGCACAGATCACCTCTGAGCACACGGTATGCCACTGAGTAGAGCTGGTGTTTCTTTAACCGGGCAGCATATGGCATCTGTTTGAGCCCTTTGATCCTCTTGGTGAGGTACTTTTGGGGTCTTTCCAGTTGCTGCAGGTGTCTGGTAAGGTACATCCCAAAAGGGACATTGTACTCAATTGTGGGCCTGATGAGGAATGAGTAAAGAGGCACAATGACCTCCCCTGATCTAGATGTGAATTCCTTCATGATTAGGTGGGCTATACAAAATGTTTTTCTAACCACTTTGGCCAGGTGGTTTTTCAAATGAGAGATTGCTATCAACTTGGGTTCCCAGGTCCCTAATTACTTCTTCTGTACTTAATGGATTACCACCTATGTGGTAAGTTGTGGGCACTTTGTTTTTGCCAAAGGGGATGACTATACACTTTTTGGCATTTAGCTTGAGGCCATGGATCTGGCACGAGTTGTCTGTTTCTATGAGGCCCTTTTGTAGGATGCTTGTGTCGGCTGGAGAGTCTATTATGGCACCTAGTTTGCAGTCATCTGTGAACTTGGTCAGCCACAGTCCTTCCGTGTTGGCCTGTACCTCCGAGAAATATATATATACTGAACAAGAGAGGTCCCAGGACTGAGCCTTGTGGGACGCCACTTTAACTGGTTTGGAGTCTGACATGGCTCCAGCAATTCTAACCATGTGGGTTCTGTCCTTGAGCCAGTTTGCAACCCATCTAGTGGCATAGGTGTTTATATTTAAGCTGGTGAGCTTATCTATAATGCCCGAGTGGGGTATTGTATCGAAGGCTTTTGCGAGGTCCAGGTAGGCTGTGTGGACGACCTTACCCTCGTCATTGGCCTTGGTGACTGTTTCAAAGAAATCTACCAGGTTTAAGAGGCAGGATCTGCCCTTAAAGACAAACTAGGTAGGGTCCACTGTGTGTAGGCCCCTAATATCTTTGTGGTCCATGATGAACCTTTCCATAGCTTTGCAGACCAAGCTAGTCAGGCTTATGGGGCGATAGTTTCCAGGATCTGTTGAGGCACCACCTTTGTGGAGAGGGACCACTGTTGCTGTATGCTACTCTTTGGGTACTTATCCTGTAGTAAGGCTGAGATTGAACAGTAGTTTTATGTTTGGGTTTAGCTCTTCTTAGAGTTCATGTAGGACGCAGCCTGGGACACCGTCTGGTCCCATTGATGCTGTGTTTTTTTGCTTTGGAGAGGGCGGCTCTTACCTGAGCATTTGAGATGTCAGGGGGGGGGCAGCACTCTGCTGGGATAGATATTTGCCCTTGTGGGGGGGGGGGTTTGCGCTGAACCTGTCAGCTAGGATGTTGGCAATGTCTGTGGGTTCGGTGTATTTTTTGTCATTTTGGATCAATTCTGAGCATATCTGGGAATTCCCACCCAGGTTCCTAACATAACTAAAGAAAGCCTTGTGATTATCCTTAGTGTCCTGTGCAATTTTTCTCTCGAAGCTGGCCTTAGACTATTTTATGAGTGCCCGTAGTTTTTTGCTAATACTGATCAGAGATGCCTTCCCTTTTTGGGATTTTGCTCTGTCATGTAGTAGCTTCCTCCTTCTATTGTATAGTTTATGGCTGGGGTCCACCAGCCAGGACGCCTGCCTTTGGAGGATTGGGTCTTTGGTTTTATTTGGGATTGCATGATCCATGCATTCCTGAAGGTGTTCATAGAATGCGTTTATAAAGGATTCTGCAGTCTGGGCAGTGTTTTCCACAGGCGCGGGGGCTTTGAAGGATTCCACCTCGGTTTGAGGAGTGTGAAATTTGCTTTAGAGAAGTTTTTCACTGTGGTTTTCTGGGCAGGGGGTGGGGTTGGAATGTGAATATCCAGTAAGATTAGTTTATGGTCTGATCTTACCAGCGAGGGATACACTTCTGGTCTGGAGCATAGATCCCCCATATTGGTGATGATCAGGTCCAGTATGTTTTCCCCTCTTGTGGGAGTGGTAACAATTTGTTCCATAGCATTTGAGTTTATAAATTCTAGGAACCTTTGGGCGAGGGTGTTGGAGCTAGAGTAATACTCCCAGTCTGTTTGGGTAGTTGAAGTCGCCCAATATAATGGTGTTTGGAGAGACCTTCATATTTTCCAGTGTTCTCAGGAAGGCCGAGTGGGGTTCCTGGGTTTGGGAGTGTGGTCTGTAGCAGGCTATAAACTGGAAGGCAGTTCTACCCAATGTTAGTTGCACATGGATAGTATCTGATGCTTCGTGCTGTGCCACGAACCTGGAGGTGTGGATATCTTTGACAAATATTGATACTCCCCCCTCCTTTTGTGGTTCGGTCCAAGTTTTGGGGCCAAAAAGCATGGTATGAGGTGTAACCTGGTAGTGCTGGGGTGCTCTTGGGAGCCTTGAACCAGGTTTCTGTTACTGCACAGATATCTATGTTCTCCATGCTAAGGAGAGTTTCGAGTGTGTGCATCTTGAGGTTTAGACTTCTGGTGTTGAGTAGCATTACTCTTAGTTTCTTATCCCTTGTGATACCTATGGAGGTGGGTTTGTCTTTTGAGCCTTGCCTAAAAAAGGCACTATGAGGGTGGCAAGAGCCTTTGCCAATATCTGAAAGCCCAGGGGTGACAGGTGCAAGCCGTCCCTAGCAAAGCATCGTGGCTTGTCGAGCATGTCATCTCAGGCTGACAGGCATTGGATCCCCTTTGAATGACTCCAATACTTAAGCCAGTAGTTGAAATTGATCATCTTGTCTTCATATTGTGGCATTCTTGGTGAGGGTAAGATGCTACTCAAGGTCAGGGTCATACCAGCCTGGGCTACATGCTCAGAGAGCTCCTCTTGTCTCTTTTCATGTAGCCCAGGGAGGTACATATCAGGTCATTCACACCAGCATGGACAATGACCGAGTAATATTTGTACTTGCCTTGGAGTGACCCGAGTGCTTGTGTTATGAGTTTCAGACTTTATATCCTTAAGAAAAATTCACACCAACACAAATCCTGTTCTAGTAACTTTCTAAGTACAATATTTAAAATCTGTCCCTACTTTTGGTCCTTTGTCCCCCCCCTCCATTATTTTAGTCTAAGATTTCTTGTGTTAAGCGGTTAAGAGGTATGCTTTTGGTACTAAATATTTGAAATATGACAAATCAGGATGTCATAGCCTGTCGATGAAAGCTATTAGTGTAAAGATGTACAACCCATTTGACAAACTGCAGCAAATTAAACTTCACATTATGTTGGCAATGTGACAATAACTTCAGCATTTCATGTCAATAGGCACATATATTGTTAAAGTACACATTCAACTCACTAAGCAAAATGAGAAGTTATGTACCTACCATAACGTTCCATGTTAGTTGTCTTCTCTCGCCTTCTTTCTTGCTTGATGGGTTTGGAGCCGATCCTCGGCTCCGACTCGGCCCTTGCTAAGCTCAAGAGTCACTTTTACCAGCTCGAGGCAGCCCCATATCCCATGATGCAAGGCGGTAAGTACCCAGATCTCGTTTGATGACAAAAGGGCCATAGCACCTAGCATAATAACTTCCCAAAGGAAGAAAGAAGAAGAGAAATAAACCTGTAGGTAAAGCCAGTTTATCTTAAACATTCTTAAAAAAGGTTCCCCGGGGAAGGAAGAAAACAAACATCTGGCCTTTTAGGTAAATTTCTTTTAAAAGTTGCATTCTTCTTTTTGGGGACCTCCAAAGCATTATTGGGGGAAGGCAACTTTGGGGACTGACCAAGACTTTTCCGGAGCCATATTTGAAGGGAAAAACAGGGAGGCAATCCCCACTTTTAAAGGAGCTGTTAAAAGGGCTTGAATTAACCCTTTTAATGTTTTTGGGTTTGACCATTTTTCTGGATAAATTTCAATCAAAAACCATTTCAAAGGACAAATTAAAATAGGAAAAAATTATCTTTTTCTAAAGTTGTTTGTCACAAATCATTGGTGACAAGAAATAATTTTCCTTTTGGAATAGTTAAAAATACGGGCCCAATTTCAAATTTCTTGGGGTTAAAAAAAGGGTTTATTTTAAAACTCTTTTTGAAAAATGGGGGTTTTTGAAAATCTTAGAAATTCCTCAAAATTACAAAAATTTCCAAAAATTTAAACCCACAAATGGCCAAGGGGAAAAAGTAAAAATTTTCCTTGAAATTACTTTTGGGGTTTGGAGGAAATTTTAAAGAACCTTACAACCTTGGCCTAATTTGTTCTTCATAGAAGAAACCTAAATTTGGGGAAAAAGGGGGCCCTCATAAATCCCTGAAACCAAACTGTGACTGGGCAAAAAATTTTAAATGCTTTAGCCCAATTAATTTCCATTTGCTGTAAAATCCTTTTAGAATTTTCTATGGGTCTCTAAACTGGAAAATAGGCCTGGAAAAATTTAGAAATTGCTTTTAGAACCGTGCCTAATTGGGAATAAAATTGCACGGGTTCCCCAAACTGACAAAAGTTAAACCCCAAATTTGCCCCCAGGATATAATTTTGGGCTTAAAATCTGGTGACGGGGAAAGGGAGGGGGGGTAAAGCCCGGGGCCAACCTCAAAATTTTTGGGTTTCCCGGGGTTAGGAGGTTTGGTTGGTCCTTTTGGATCCAAATAAGCCCCTTCCAAAAATTTCCAATAGATTGTTTGGAGCCTTGGGTGGACTGCTAACTTTAAATGTGGTTTTCCCGGTATTGCACCGAAACCATGAAAATCGCCACCAAGTCTGGGTTTCCCACAAGTAGGTTTGTTCCCCTTTTGTTGAATACCAAATAGTGCCCTTGTGGTTGATTGTCCCGGGGAAAAAGTCTTGATTTCCAAAAAAAACCCCTACTCTGAAAAATTTAGTAATTTGGGGCCACCCCTAACCCCTTCCTAATCCCCACCGTGGGTCCTGGGGGGCTAGGATGGGGTAATCCCTTGGAAACCGGGGGAAAGGCCCCGCCCAATTTCAAAGTCCAAATTTCGAAGTTGGTAAGACCCGGGTCCCAACTCCATAAAGCATGGGGCCCGGGGGAAAAAGATTGGGGGGGAAACTACCTTTCCACGGCCTGCCTTTTCCAGAATTTTTTCCCTTTAATGTCGAATTTATTTAAGGTACACACCGAACAGGTTTTTAATTCCAAAGGCAGGGCAAAAGATTTGATTTTTCCCCCAAAAACAAAAAATCCTCTGAACCACTTGGGGGCTGAAACCATCTCGCCCTGAACATAATCCTTGCGTCTCGGTAAGCCGTCCACCCATGCATTTGGAAACATTGGGGTTAAGACCAAAGGGCAGGCCTTGAATGAAATATTGGAAGGGGGAAAATTCCAAAATTTTTTTTTAAATTATGTCTTGAAATTAAACATCAGGCCCTAAAGGCAGAAAAGAGCCTTAATTTGTTTCTAAGTTTTGGAATTTAATAATTTGGGCTCCAGTCCTCTTTTGGAACCAAAACCCTTGAGTACCCGGGGTAATCTTTTAATGCTAAGCCCTTTTAAATTTAATTAACCAATTCCTTAACGGTGGCACTGGAAGGAATTTGGGAAGGATTTCTCAAAGAATTCGTAACCTTTATATGACACTACCATTGTAGTAAGGAATGAAAAGTAAGGAAATCTTCCGGACTGCCTCAAGGAGGACATGGGCAACCAGATTGAAAGCTTGAGAGAGATTTGTTCCTGGTTTGTGGACTCCAGCAAGTTGTGTACCTCGCTCTATAAACGACACGTGAAGGGTACTCTTAATAGGGTACATTTCCCTTCGACTTGTAATCAAGGGGAAAAGTCCACGTAAAAGTTTTTCCCTAACTGAACCTTACATTGAGGGAACAAACTATATAAGGAATTTGTGAACTGCCTAAAATCTGCAAATTTAATTATCCAGCTTGGCTTAAAGGCACATGTCCCTGGTTACTTCTCCATTCCAGCTTTAAAACCGCAAAGTTAATAATAATTTTCTAGCTGCAAAAATTTTCTTAGCCCTACTGTGGTTGACACTTAAGCTCTTAAAATCCATTCTGACTATAATGAAAATTTCCAAAAAAGGCCTATAATCCCTTACATATTTTCATGTCCTAATCCTTATAAGAGATGACGCAAGGATCTTTTTTTGTCAGCGCCAAAATGGACAGGAACCTTTGTGATTATTGTTCCACCCTCTATTTAAACCTCCTAATTTCTTATAGCAGGGAACCTTCGGCTACCTGAAAGTCAGCGGGATCTCCAGAGTTGCTAGATCCAACGCTGGATATACTTCTGATTTTGTGCCAGTTCCCCCTTTTTAAGAGTTCTAGATTCTGAGAAGATGACATCCTCAGGATTTAACTTAATTAGTATTCTAAGTTAACCGTCTCGTTCCTCTAAAAGTCCTCTCCTTGACCCTTGAAACAGGAATCTCGGAGTTTTCCTGGGAAACTGACGGAGATTGGGTCCGCAAAAGGGCAAAATTCACAGCACTTTAAGGAAGTAGAAAATTTTAACCAGTGGCCCACTCTTATCACCACCCCTTCCTATAGTCCAGAACTTCAAGTCTAGGACTAGGCCACAAGGAACTCCACAGGTTCCCCTCACCAGCCGAGTCCAAGTATGGTAAAAAGTCCATGACTCGGGAATTTAACCCTACAGATCTCAAGAAGGTCTCAAGGGGAAATTTGTTTAAAGCTAACACAAGGGATCGTCCTACCTAGCAGCTATTCAACTCCACTCCAAATTGGTAATTAAGAAACATTTGACAATAGTCTTGGCGTGAAAGTTTGCCTTTAGTGACTGAATTAATTCTGACCCTTCTACATGCAGAATCTGGTCTTTTTCCCTTTAGTGAAGGGAGGCCATATTGTTCAAAAAGGATTACCTTTTTTTAAAATTACCAATTTACATGTCGGGACACTTCATGGCATCAAGGAAATGTAGGAATCAGCTATAAGTTTAAAGAGCACCTTAATGACGGAACGATAAGGACACCTATGTCGCGATCCACTACCAATCGTGCCAATGGTTAACCAGATCCTACGAATATCTTAAAAGGTTGCATATCTTAGCAGACTGGTTAATACTAAATTTGATGAAACGATTCAAGGGTGCCTTACCCCTCTAATAATTTTTCTTCTCCTGAGACTGGCTAAGAATGACTATGCAAGATCCTGAGGTGAAAGTGGCTAAAAGGAATTGACCTTTTGAAGGTCACACTTAACCTAACTTTCAATTTAAATCAACCCTCTGCAAATTTTAATTTCCAAAACAAAAGAACCATTAAAACCCACACCCTTCGGGAAACTGACTAACTTTAATGCAGGAAATCTCGATACTAAAACTGAACTAAAATTAATTTAGATTAAAAGGGCAAACGAATGTATAATCATTACATACTGGTAAGAGGATCATCACAATCGCAAACGAATTGGGTACTTATTCATCATGGAATGTTCCCCAGTTAAAAATCTCAGCTAGCAAGTTGAGCCAATAGCTCAACTCAAGAAAGATGAAGGGAAAACTTCATAATCTTCAAACGTCTTCAAACTGCAAACCTTAATTATTACTTACAGTTTAATTATTTGCTCATTAAAGCATTTCTTTTGTATAGAATTTTTTGGTAAGGGTCCCTGTGGAACTTTCCCTAATGATGCATAAACTGAAATGTTCTGCCAACCTGTCTAAACTCCTACATAAAAAACCAATCTCTCAATCCAACACACCCTTGCACATATGAGAACCTTATTGAACACCCTTTTAAAAAATCCCTATGATTCATTCATGTAAACCGCAGATAGCTGTCTCCTTACCCTCTGTTAAATTCCTTGGAATCTTCATTTGACAGTGACTAGCATCAACTTAGTCACACTCACTTTAAACACTCCTACTGTCTCCCATTGTGTTGAACCACCACTATTTTTTTAATACTTTTCCTTCTTCAATCTAAAGACCTTTAAAACAAACTGATAACTCATTTCACTTTTAATTTTAATCTGTTAAAATTGCCTTTTTCTGACTTCCTTATAAACATTTTCTCATGTTGTTCCATACTTTTACTGTAATTTGTCATACACTAATCCATCCATTTATGTACTTTTGTTACCTTATCCTGCTAAAAACCCCTTTAGCCAATCTTTTTCCCACTAATGACTTACTTTTAGCAGCAGTCTATATTCCAGAAAATTATTTCTTAATTCCCTTGCTCCAAATTTACTATATTAAAATATGCAACCATGACTCCAAATTCATTTTATTTCCATTTCTAACATCCATCTCCTGAATAATTGTTTTACTGACATCTTAAAGCTCCTAATAACAATCCTTTTCCATTTCCCGTTTCATCTTGTCTGTCAACACCACGCTACCCTCACCATCCCATAACATTTTTAGGCCACCTTCCTGTGTTTCTTCCTTACTCTTCCATATACCTGCATCACCTCAACATTCCACCGTAATTTCCTCTTGGCTGCTCAAACCTTCCCCCTTTCTGCCCCTCTTATTTAACTTATCCTAATCGTCCCCTCCATGAAATCTTGACATCTTCAACTCGCCACTCGTGCTCCTTTTGTATACCTTTCCACCCTTAATGCTTCTCATACCTCTTTACCCCCACTCTATTCTGCTGACAATTATAAAACTTTTCCACCCCTACCTGCCTGTACTCTTTAACTAATCTCTGAACTTTGTCCAATGACTTAATATCACTCCATTCTATCCTTTTTACCTTTTATCTTTCACTAAATATTCTTCATTTTCCTTAATCCTTCTCTTCAAGCATATCTACTTTCCAGGTCTCCTTAACAAATCTTTTATTATCCAATATATCCGGGTTTTGTGATTTCTGTCACTTCCATCCCATTGAAATAAGGCTCGAGTGATCTTGATAATCCACCTCCATTAAATTCCAATTCCACCCATTCACTGCTTAACTACCCTTAATACTTGACCTTGCAATTTTTACTAGCCTTCAATTTAACACTTTGCAACTTTCAACTTTTTCCCAAACCCAATGCAACTCCTTCTGACCTCCTCTGTACTTCTCCATCAACACTCTCAGAGCAAACATCACATCTGTAGTGCTCTTTCCTGGCATGAAACCATACTGCTGATCACTAATCATCACCTCCCTTCTTAACCTAGCTTCCAGTACTCTTTCCCATAACTTCATGCTGTGACTGATCAGTTTAATCCCTATGTAGTTACTACAGCTCTGCACATCACCCTTGTTCTTAAAAATTGGTACCAGAACACTTTCTCCATTCCTCAGGCATCCTCTCACTTTCCAAGATTTCATTAAACAATCTGCCATTTCACCTAAACACCTCCATGCTTCCAGAGGTATGTCATCTGGACCAACAGCCTTTCCGTTCTTCATCCTCTTCATAGCTATCCTTCCTCCTTGCTAATCCACTGCACTTCATGATTGACTATCCGCACATCATCCAACCTTCTCTCATTCTCTTCATTCATCAACCCCTCAAAGTACTCTTTCCATATGCTCACCACACCCTCCTCACTTGTGAGTACATTTCCCTCATTATCCTTTATCACCCTTACCTGCTGCATATCTTTACTAGCTCGGTCCCTCTGTCTAGCCAATCGGTACAGGTCCTTTTCTCCCTCCTTAGTGTCCAACCTTTTATACAACTCTTCATACGCCTTATCCTTAGCCTTCACCACCTCATCTCCTTATACTCTTGTCTTTCTTCATCTCTGACAATCCCACTTGTTCGCCAACCTCTCTCTGTATACTCTCCTGTACTTCTTCATTCCACCACCAGGTCTCCTTGTCCTCCTTCCTCTTTCCAGATGTCACACCAAGCACCCTTCTAGCCATCTCTTACTAGCTCTGCTGTAGTTACCCAGCTATTCGGTAACTCTTCGCTGCCACCCAGTGCTTGTCTTAACTCTTCCGTGAACATCACCTTACAATTACTGTTTTTCAATTTCCACCATTCTCCTTGGTGCTGTCCTCACACTCATCCTCCTCTTCTTGATCACCAATGTCATCCTACAAACCACCATCCTATGCTAACTACACTTTCCCCTGCCACCACTTTACAGTCTCCAATCTCCTTCAGATTGGCCCTTTTACATAAGATATAATCCACCTGTGTGCATCTTCCTCCACTCTTATATGTTACCCTATGGACCTCCCTCTTGTTAAAATACGTATTCTTCACAGCCATGTCCATCCTTTTCGCAAAATCCACTACCATCTGACCTTCTGCATTCCTTTGCTTAACACCATACCTACCCATCACTTCCTCGTCCCCTCTGTTCCCTGCACCAACATGCCCATTGAAATCTGCTCCAATCACCAGTCTCTCACCCTTGGGTACAGTCATCACTTCATCCAACTCACTCCAAAATGTTTCTCTCTCATCCATTGCACACCCAACTTGTGGAACATATGCACTAACATTCATCATTACACCATCAATTTCCAGCTTCATAAACATCACTCTATCAGACACTCTCTTTTCACCTCCAAAACACTCTTAGCATAGTCTTCCTTCAGGATAATGCCTATGCCATTTCTCCTCCCATCCACACCATGATAAAACAATTTGAAACTGCCTCCGATACACCTAGCCTTGCTCCCCTTCCATCTGGTCTCTTGCACACACAATATACCAACCGTCCTTTGGTTCATATCAGCTAGCTCCCTCCCTATACCAGTCATACTGCCAACATTCAAAGTTCCAACCCTCATCACAGTCCTAGCCGTTACCTGCCTTCGGGCATGCCTTCCGCCTCTTCTCCTCCTTCAGCCAACAGTAGCCCAATTTCCGCCAGCACCCTGTTGGCCAACAGTACTGGTGGTGGTCGTTAACCCGGGCCTCGACAGATCCGGTATGAGTTTCTGTACAGTTTTCTGCATCTGTGATGTGGCACAATTTTATGGCGGATGCCCTTCCTGACGCAACCCTCCCCATTTATCCGGGCTTGGGACCGGCACAAAGAAATGCACTGGCTTGTGCATCCCCAGTGGCTGCAGTATAAAAATACCTATGCAAAAATCCTAAATCTTAAAGACTTTGTTGCATGTTTAGGATCCACGTGAATTATATCTAATGTTTTAACCTCAGATTTCTATAGTTATCTTGCTATATTTTATATTCCCTACTAATTATCCCTTTAATAACAGCTTCTGTTCTAGATTCAACTAGAAACTCTACTAGTGCAGGTATTCCCTAAGATTCCTCCATCCCTTTCTCTTAAACCTATACTGTGATATCAATATTTCATAGGGAAGGCTTTTTATAGCTTGCAGTTCAGATGTCCTTTTCTTCCCATTCTAATACATTTCCCTATCTAGTTATTTGCTCCCAATACCTCGGTTCCTTTGCCAGCTTTCTCCAGTAAATTCCAGCCTCATATACCTGTACTCCTAATTGCAGTCATCCCTCGTCAGAATCTTTCTGCATGCATGCTTGTGTTGACTTAGTTTTTGGAATATTTTCTGCTATATTACGCATACAATATTTCTGTGGCTGCTGCTGTTCTCATGAAGGATCCATATCCAAAATCCCATTGTCTCCTTATTCCTGAATTCCCCACACATTATCCCTTTCTACTTTGAATTGTAGCTTTCTGCTGGTCTTATAGGTTCATAGGTTCATACTAGGCCATCTGCCCTAGGGCATTTATAAGCCTAGCCAGAATGTGTTTGTCTTTCGCCACCCATTTTAAATTTATTTTGCTATGCCCTTTTTCGAGGTTAGTATACTGTGCCTCTGTCTAACAGTGACACAGAAGTGATACCGGGGTAAACCTACGATCTCCCATCCACTCATCAAGATTCCTCTTGAAGAGAGTCAATGAGGGACTCTGCCTAACCTGGACTGGGATTTTATTCCAGTGTGAAGGGAGCCTCTGGGTTATGAATCTGTCCCTCCAGCATGTCCTATTTATTTCAGTGCTGAGGTTCAAGTCTCTCGAGCGCGTAGCTCGATGGGATTTGGATTTTCTGAGGTGCAGCATGTCCATTAATTCCGGGTTGGACATGGCTTTATACATCAGGCACAGATCGCCTCCGAACAGGCAGTATGCCACTGAGTAGAGCTGGAGTTTCTTTAACCGGGCAGCATATGGCATCTGTTTGAGCCCTTTGATCCTCTTGGTGAGGTACTTTTGGGGTCTTTCCAGTTGCTGCAGATGTCTGGTAAGGTACATACCAAAAGGGGCATTGTACTCAATTATGGGCCTGATGAGGGATGAGTAAAGAGGCACGATGACCTCCCCTGATCTAGATGTGAATCCCTTCATGATTAGGTGGGCTATATAAAATGTTTTTCTAACCACTTTAGCCACATGGTTATCAAATGAGAGATTGCTATCAACTTGGGTCCCCAGGTCCCCAATTACTACTTCTGTACTTAATGGATTACCAACCTATGTGGTAATTTGTGGGCACTTTGTTTTTGCCAAAGGGGATGACTATACACTTTTTGGCATTTAGCTTGAGGCCATGGCTCTGGCACCAGTTGTCTGTTTCTATGAGGCCCTTTTGGAGGATGCTCGTGTCGGCTGGAGAGTCTATTATGGCGCCCGGTTTGCAGTCATCTGCGAACTTGGTCAGCCACAGTCCTGTGTTGGCCTGTACCTCCGAGAAATATATACCGAACAAGAGAGGTCCCAGGACTGAGCCTTGTGGGACACCACTTGTAACTGAGTCCGACATGGCTCCAGCAATTCTAACCATGTGGGTTCTGTCCTTGAGCCAGTTTGCAATCCATCTAATGACATAGGGGTTTATATTTAAGCTGGTGATCTTATCTAGAATGCCTGAGTGGGGTATTGTATCGAAGGCTTTTGCGAGGTCCAGGTAGGCTGTGTTGACCACCTTCCCCTCGTCAATGGCCTTGGTGACTGTTTCGAAGAAATCAACCAGGTTTAAGAGGCAGGATCTGCCCTTAAAGCCGAATTGGGTAAGATCCAGTGTCTGTAGGTCCCCAATATCTTTATTTATGAGGTCCATGATGATCCTTTCCATAGATTTGCAGACCAAGCTAGTCAGGCTTATGGGGTGATGGTTTCCAGGATCCGTTGAGGCACCACCTTTATGGAGAGGGACCACTGTTGCTGTACGCCACTCTTTGGACACATATCCTGTAGTAAGGCTGAGATTGAACAGTAGTTTTATGTTTGGGTTTAGCTCTTCTTGGAGTTCATGTAGGACACCGCCCGGGCACCGTCTGGTCCCATTGATGCTGTGTTTTTTGCTTTGGAGAGGGCGGCTCTTACTGGAGCATCTGAGATGTCAGGGAGGCAGCAGTCTGCTGGGATAGATATTTGCCCTTTTGGTGGGGAGGGGGGAGAAGTTTGCGCTGAACCTGCCAGCTAGGATGTTGGCAATGTCTGTGGATTCAGTGTATTTTTTGTCATTTTGGACCAATTCTGAGCATATCTGGGAATTCCCACCCAGGTTCCTAACATAACTAAATAAAGCCTTGTGATTATCTTTAGTGTCCTGTGCAATTTTTCTCTCAAAGCTGGCCTTAGACAATTTTATGAGTGCCCGTAGTTTTTTGCTAATACTGATCAGTGATGCCTTCCCTTTTTGTGATTTTGCTCTATCATTTAGTAGCTTCCTTCTATTGTATAGTTTGTTTATGGTGTATATGAACCTTTGTACCACCAACTTCTTTTGGAAGGATCATCTTTTCCCACTTGACCCTTGCCCTCTTTCCTTAACAGATAAAATCCCTCAACTCTTTATTCCTATTCACACCTTCACTGGTTGAGAAAAAATAAATGCCTAATCTGTACATAAAACTAAAGGGAGTACAAACATTTTTACTATGTCCTGCTGTACATATCCATAAACACAAGCTTCCAGTTTCTCATTTTTTTTTGTATCCTCTTTAGTCTCTTCCCACATCCTTGGCTGCTTTAATAGTCCTTTTTAAAGTTATGCTCCCAAGTACTTCATTTTATCGTGTCCCTATAAATATGGGAATTGCTGAACAAATTCAAGTGTGGGTACATAGTTTACAACTATAGCCTTCGTTTTATTTTCATTACTTTTCTATCCTGAAAAATTTGACACTCAGAATGTTCCACAACATTAATGTCCTTTTCTTGTTTTATCAGATGGAAGATATCTGCAAATTGGCCAACTTATCTTGCTTACCATACCACTTATCCTTGAATTTGAGTCCTTTATTTTCTTTCCCAGTGGCTCCAAATATAATGCAAATAATAAAGGACACCCCCTGCCTGGTTCCTGTGTTCAGACAAGTTAGAGTGCAACCCTCCCACTTTTGCCTCTAATCTTTCATATATCCTCCTAATCTCGTCGGGAATGCTAATGCTTCTGTTGCCATCCTCAAATACAAACTTATTCTGCATCATGACCAAGGAACAGTAACTATTGTCTTCAGTTTCCCTCCGGACCATTGTTCTACTAATGGCATTTCCTTCTTGAAATCCTGTAATCAAACTTGCATGCTCTCTTCTTTCCAAATGTCTCTCTCTCAGCATTTTTAAATACAACTCTGTACTCTTACCTTTTTTTCTAAACCTGTGAGGCCATTCACATTCCAAAATGTTTAGTGTAGCCATTATGGAAAGTTGCTGTCTTATTTCCAATATTACATATGGCTTTTTTAAATGTCTTATTTCTTGCCTTTGTGTTGCATGTGCCCAATGTTTGGCAGGTAGATCCCTTTATACAATTGTTGCTTGACATCTCCATTTGAACCAGTCACATTTTGGAAGACTTTTTGCTTTAATGAAAGCCTTATTTGAAGATGTACATAGTTTTGAAGTTTCTAATAAGAACTGTCCTAAACTGACAAGCTATTCCCACAGGCATAACTTAAAATTAAGGTTATCCATGCTAAGATGCATGTTACAGTCTGTGCTTCTGCTTCATAGTTACTAGGCTAGTGGCCCTAGAGCCTTTTTAAGCTTAGCCTTTTATGCCTCAATCATCAATACCCATGGACAAGAATGGCTTTAGCATATGCCTGTGCCTTAATGGGGAGTCTTTCAAGGGGTAATCGGAGACTCATACCTGTCACTTCATGTTATGTTTGTAATACTAAGGTTAGATCCCTCAATAAAACAATTCCAGTGCTATTTGTTTTGCAAATGTCTAGCAAACACATAACAGCAGGCTTGGAGAAAGAATGTCTTTTAGGTTATGTATAGATTGCCCCTGGTAGTCTGTATAGGGTTGCAAGGACAGGGCTTTGAGACGGTCCATGTATGATATATTTACACCCTGTATTCTTTTCCTGAGGAAACTGACTGCTCCACCTAAATGCTGTCTTTTCTTGTCTTTAGTCCCATCCCAGATGTGAAAACTTGTAAGGTTTCAGAAAACAAAACTTTTATCCGTAAGAAAAAGTGCACTTGGCTACCTTTAAACAAAACTAAATTATGCACTTTTAGCAACTGCATTAAAGTATTTCATTAGCAGAAAAACTGCTATGGCTTGCCCTTGTGCCTTTTATTTTTTATGTTTCTCTCAGTAAATGCCCTCTGTTTATTGCCTTCAGCCAGCTTGTTTCCAGGGAAGCATAACAAAATATTCAGCTGCAGGCTTCTCAACTGGCACTGAACATCCTTATATTATTCGTTACACTGTCTCATTTTTAAAACCCACTTGTGTTCATAAAAAGTCATTACATTAAGCCAAGAGCCCTAATCCAGTCATTTACTTGCGCAAATGTGTTTAAAAAAAAAAAAAAAAAAAATCAGTTCTACATCTGTTGTAACCTTTGCACTTTTACACCCCAACAACCCAATGACTTAGTGTGCTTTTGTCCATCCTTCTCTTACATTACAATGCCTACATTTCTTAACTAAAAAAAAAAAAAAAACAAATGCAAATTTACTTTGGAGTGTTGAATGTGATAGATACCAGTCACTGAAAATGCCTTACTGTATAACATGCTATTTGTAATCAAAATGTTTTTATACGAATACTGTTGGCAAAAAATATTTTACTTTGTTACCTTTCCCTTTTTGGTGTTCTTCCAAACATTAACATAAAACGGGGCAGATACCTTTTAACCCCCCCTAATAAGTTTTAACAAAATCAGCAAACGTTTTATATTTAATAAATTTGATACCCGTTAAGCCCCCTAACAAGTTTAACAATCAGCAAAAGTTTCATATTTTATACTTTCTTTCATTTATTTACTAATTTCAGTTTTGCAGGTGGTCTTCCTGTTTATCTGCATTTCGCAACACCAACTCTGGTTCAAGTCCAAGGTACTCCAGGTTCTTTTTTTTTTTTTTTTTTGTGGCTCAAGCATTTTTCTTTAGAACATTGTAAAAGGTTTCACTGGCAAAGTCACTCAGAGCATTACCATTAGAATGCGAAGGAAAGTTTCTCTGAGCATTACCATTAGAATGAGAAGCAGAGTCCCTTTCTTTTTGACTCGCTCCTTGTTGGACAAACTTATCCCCCTCCCTTAGCCAATTTTGCATCAAAATATTACTTTTTTACTTTGATCCCCCTGGGGAGTGTATTCTGAAGACAGCTGGCTACAGCAGAGTGAATTGCACACCTGCCTCTCGACATCCTGTCATTGCTGGGATAAATTTCTCTGCTGGCTGCCGCACAGTGAACATTTTCCACAACAGTTTTCAATTTGTAATACTTTGCCTTTTGGGCACAGTTTTGTCACTATCAACTTGCTGCTGGTATGAATGCATCTTTACCAATATGGGTTGTGGCTGCTTTCTCATGGGCAGGACTGGGGGTACACACTGTGCCCTTTTTAGTTGACAAATCCAGCTATGGAATACCAGTCCTGTTACTTGTTTGTGCTTTAATAAAATACACACAGTTATCTTTCTAAAAGGATGCAAGGCCTAAACATGTCCAACTTGGACCAACTCAGATCGCTGTCATACTCGCTGCTGAAAGATGACCTGTGTGTGGCATACAAGATCCCCCCAACCCATTACTGATGGATTTACTGCAGATCGGCAAATCAGATACTTGGTCCAGTCTACGGTTCTTTACTTCTGCAACATCAAAAGAATGGTTGGTGGGGGCAGGTATATCCCAATGATGATACAGCTGCTGTGGAATACTTTCCATCCCCATAAACAAAGTTCATCCCTGTGCATAGTTGAGAGCAACTTAGATCCGCAGATGGGAAACAGAAAATTTACCCCAAGATTGCCCCCTGAACTAATAATGACAGAGGTGGCTCCTAAATGGTTTATTCCATGCTTGGGTCCCCTCAAATTATCTATGGTATGATTCCCAGTTATTTTGATTAGGGATGTTCTATAATTATTGACCATGAGATGGGCAATGCTAATCTAGAACCAAATGGGATAGGTTATTTTGAGCACAAAAAGGGAAATTGGCCTACATAGACTGCTAAGCTAGTACTTGCTTATGAACCTTTATTAATAGTCTGTTCCTTCCAGTTTCTCTGCTACAGCAGAAAATCTCATGTTTTCTCTGCATGCTGGGTCAGTTAACTACCATTTTTTTAAATGGCCTTCCTGAACAGTCTAATACTTGAACCACTCAAAAAATACAAAACTCTCACTTAATACAATTTGTCATTTCTGTCTAGTAAATGGGGTACCTCAGAGTAAACCAGTCACATTTTTATAAAGCAAACCATCCGATGAGAATTAAATTACTGATTAGTATTTAACATTTAATGTACAAGTTTTTTATTTCTACTGAATCCTTATTGTATGGTTTAACAGTATGTGGTTTTCTCTGAAGCCCCCACATTTATGGGATGGAAGCACCAAGTTGTATTAAAGTGAGAAGACTTATTGAACCGAGCTTTGTATTTTTCTTCAGTCTCATACTCTGCTAACCTTTTCTTAATTTCAGCCTGTGACCTTTGCATTCTTATCACTACATCGGAAGAGCTGTTTAAAAGCTGCTTCCATTTTTTTCCAGCCTTTTATTTGAGTTAATGTACTCCTTCAGTGTTTGGCTCTGAGCACATCTGACTTTTCTTTTAGTAATTTAGAAGAAAAATCTCTCTTGCACCAAAGCTGGAGTTTGAACTGCTTTTTGATTAACAGCTACAGGATTCTTCCCAATCTGTTCTCTCTACATTTTAGACAGCCTGAAAGAAAATCATGCTAAGTTTTTTCTTTATCTGCATCCAGATAGTGTACTTAACCAATAATTGAATTTTTACTAAAAGGTACTGGCTTACCATTTTGGTTCACATTGGGAGAGCCAATATCAAGCTATTGTTCAGTGTGCAGCCATCTTAGGCCAGCAAGCCCAGCTGTTAAAATGTGTATTTTGTACTCTAACCCAATCTTGCTGCCCCCACTACCCATTTATCTTTTAAAAATGTACTCTACATGCAAAACATTGCCAAGCTAAATTTCAAAAAAGGGACCCATTATCTTAATTTCCCAACTTAAACTATAAAAGACTATTTTAAAGGCATATTCCTATCACATAAGCATAATTTGTGAAGCTCTAAACATTGGACACAAGTTTAGTGCATTCAACATTGCGTTTAATCCATAGTGTTTCTGATCAGAAAAATGTACTTGATTACACAGAGCACGCCTAGCTAACACCCCTTTTATGAAAGATCATTTCTGTTTGCCATCTTGTCTATTCCTACCCAAAACTCATGGGCATAGGCAAAGATGGAAAGGTAGACAGAGCTGTAAGCAGCAGGACAAACTCTTGCTCCCCACCATTCTGTACAGTGCCTGAAGTAGTACTAATGCTCTAGTCTTTTTCGCTGTGAGTACCCTTTACTCACTTGTGAACAAAATGCCATGGTACTTGATCTCAGTTAGCTGCTCCCTCCTTAACCTCACTCAGACATTCCACAGTCTATAATTGTAGAAAGAAATAATAGCATGAAGGGTTGGGAATTAAGTTTACAATACAAGGAATAATCTGGTAGTTAAACAGATGACTAAAGCTGTTTATGAGCTGCTTCCTGAGCCCAGTGTACAGGGTTTGCTTGTGTCCAACTTCTTTAGCTGCTGTTACTCTGAACAAGTCACTTAACCAGACATTGAGCCCAAGTGACCCCTGAAGAGAATTTTTTCATTGAATAAGCTCAACCAACCAATAGAATACAACCCATTGAAGGGGTGGGAAGTATGCCGAAGTTTACACTCCCCTCAGGTATTCGTACACTGAAGTACAGTTGCCTAGTCTACATGATTTCTTTGTTTGGTAGTGGCTAGGGATGAAATGGTGAGCTTTGGGGCAAGTGAGCTTGTCTTCTGTAAGACAAATGCATATCACCAAGTGCATATATGACACCAAATTGGAATCTTTCAAATCTCTTTGATGAACTCTGGTAAAGATTTTTGTAGCTATTGACCCCATAGCCTTTCTTAGATGGTCATACTAAACTTCTTTTTTATGGCAGTTTTATTCGAAAAACAAAATTAGGAGGGGTAGACAGTCCAACAAATACTATAACTACAATTACTAGTTTTGTGTTCCTGTGCTGCGCCTGCAGGGAGTTAGTAATGTCCAAGTTGATTTAACTGCAAGCAGGCTCTAGTAGTGCAACTCCACTGGCTGTGCATTTTCAGTAATTTAATAATTTTTTTTTTTTTTTTTTTAAATGGTACTATGTAAGGCATACCTACTGTTGCAGTGCTTTTAATTCCAAAACCAATAAGGTGCTTTCTTTTCTGTGCAGGGTGAAGTTGGAGATAGTGTGATCATTGGAGTTTCCAGCTTGGAACAGCTTCAACAGAATCTTGCAGCCACTGAAGAAGGTCCACTTCATCCCAAAGTAGTTGAAGCCTTTGATGAAGCATGGCATGTGGTAGCACATGACTGCCCAAATTATTTTCGCTAGCATCAAGCTCACTCACTCAATTGCCAACTGAAACGAGCCTTTTTCAGGATCAAAGTGAAATGAATAACAACCTATTACCACAAAGATTAATTGTGAAAGGGGGACTGCTTGCTCCTTTCTAAAAATGTAATTGACACTAATACTTATTCATGGAGTCATTGTAAAGCTCTATGCACTTTAAATTTGAAAAAAATATAAAATACAGATTACCAAATATATAATTTTTTATTAACAATTCAAATGTTTGTGAGCATTTATTGTTTTGAATATATACAATTTCTATCAGAAGTGTCCAGCATTTAATCATACCGTGGGAAATGGTATGGACTGCATTCCTCAAACATTGACTCCAGCTGTATACTGGTGCTAGACTTCCACTTGGTATCCACCACAGTGAGAACATCACATACATTCTCAGTACTGCCAGGTTTACTTTCTATGGTGAAACATCTGCAGCAACAGGGAAAATATATGGTATGCATTTACTTTTACCTCTGCTGGTACAGGTTACTTCAGCATGGCTGAGGTTGAGACTGAGCTTACATGAGGGATATGCTGCTCTACCCACTCAGATAGTCAAACATTAACAGGACAGTTGAGGTAGGAAAGGTCTAAATCGGGTACCAGCTCCATAAATGCTTCAAAGCACAAACACTTTATACCAAAGGATTTTAGTATCTGCAATGGAAAAACCTTGTATGCTTTTTTTTGTACTCCATTTTCAATATATGAACTCCTGCTGGACCCAATCTCCTCCAAGTTCCATCTTTGTTCATTTTTTTGAACTAGGCCTGTTTTTCAGCAAAGTACTGTCCAGTCACTTTTTAAGGCTAGACTGGCATCAGACCATTGCTAATCATCTTCATCCTCCATGTCAACGGCTTCTTGTTCATGGTGCTTATCAACATCTGCTACAAGCTGTTTGAAGTCTCCTGTTTCAGAATTCCATACACACCGGATCACAACTTTGAATTCTGCCATCTCAAACCCAAAAAGTTTCTGTATGTATATATATTTAAAAAAAAAAAAAAAAAAAGGTTACTTACAGAAACAAATACCTGAAGTTTTAATATACAAACAGGTTCCCACCACAAGCTTCAAAATGATGTACTTACCAGGATGCGTGCTTGCTCAGCAGTCAACACATCACCTTCTTTGCAGACTTCATATTCAGACAACAATGTCACAATACCTATAGGGGAAAGTGACAACTTGTTTACCATAATTCCAATGCAAGGCGTTATGCACAAAAATGTAGCTGTCCTCCACTGTATGCAGAGTGCTTGTTCCCAAATATATTTTACTGCAAAGGCTAACAGAACTTCTGCCTCTACAGAAGGTAGTGTGTAATGTAATCAAGGCAATACATTCCTCCTCTTAGCTCTAAACTCCTCCTTCAACAGGAAACATAAGAACCTGTTATAATAAAATACCACCAATCCTTTGGAAAGCTGTGTAAGCAGAGGCACTCTGTGTTTCATTAAATCTGCTCATTTCTTAGATCGGTGGTCTTGGTGGTATTTTATTTATTTTTTTAAGTTGTACTTGTTAAGGAACAGTCTTTCCCTGAGGTAATGCATATACCTACAAACATGATAGACTCCACTCAATGCACATCTTCAGTTCACTACTATACTGTGTACCCCTCTCTAATAGGTGGCAACAGTTAAGTGTGCCAGAATGCCAACATCTCACCTGGATGGGTAAGCAAACATGCTGGCTTGCATGCTCGGTCAGCCCTTTTACTGCCAAAGTCTGTGACACAACTATGACTTTACACCTCTGAACCATGGAGCTGACTGCAGACTTCCACAACTTAGACAATGCATAATACTGCATCACTTAAGCTTCTTCGTGTATAAGCAGGGAAATGAAAGAGACTCCTCAAAACTTTCTTTAAAAGGAGAACTCCACCAATGTTTTTCTTTCCAAAAAGTGGTTTTCCTTCCTTTCAATGGAATGCTAAACAAGTCACATACAGAAAAAATATTTTAAACCCTATGTTTTATGCCTCAACTGTTTGCCTTTTATAGGCTGGTACTAAGCTATCAGCTCTAGGGCCTATACAAGCCTAGCCATAATAATTCCCTGGCTATTTCTTCCCACAGTATTTACTTTCCTGGACCCCTGTCTAGCAGGGTGACGTGATCCCCAAGGTGAATTTCCTATCTCCCATCCAATCAAGGTTCCTTTTGAAAAGGGCCAAAGAGGAGCTCTGCTTGACATGAATGGGCAGTCTATTCCAGAGACTGGGGAGTCTCTGGGTCAAGAACCTCTCTCTCCAGCACGTTTTGTTCATTGTGATGACTATGTTTAGATCCTTGGAGCTTGCGTCCCTGAGGGACTGGGATTTCTATAAGTGTAGCATGTCCATCAGCTCTGGGTTTGACATGGCCTTGTATGTTAAGCAGACACTGCCTCTGAGACTATATGCGACAGAGTATAGGTGGAGTTTTAGTGGTCAGCATAGGGTATCTGCTTTAGGCCTGTGATTCTTTTAGTGAGGTATTTCTGCAGCCTTTCCAGTTTGTAGATGTCTTGAGAGGTACATACCAAATGGGGTGTTGTATTCTATAATGGGTCTAATGAGGGATGACTACAGTGGGGCAATGACCTCCTTTTTTTCTGGATAAAAAGCCCTTGGTGACCAGGTGTGCCACATAAGATTTCCTGACTGTTGTGACAATGTGGTTATTGAAGGCGAGACCACTGTCCACCTGTGTCTCTAAGTCACATCACACTTTCGGTGTTAAGTGTACTGTCACCTAGGTGGTAATTTACGGGTACATGTTTTTTCCCCAAGGGGCCAACTATACATTTATTGGCACTAAGCATGAGCCCATGGCTCTGACACCAAGCATCTGTTTCTGTAAGGGCCTTTTGTAGAATATCCACATGATTTGGGGATTCAGTAATTGCTCCCAGTTTGTAGTCACCTGTGGACTTTGTTAGCCAGAGTCCCTTAGTGTTGGTCTGTACTTCAGAGAAGTAGATGCCAAACATGAATGGTACCAGGACTGAACCCTGAGGTACTCCACTTGTCAAGAGCTGTATTTGGAGTCTGCTACTTTTACAGTGTGGGTTCTGTCAGTAAGCAAGTTGACAACCCGAGTGACGTAGGGATTAATGCCCATCTTAGTAAGTTTACTTTCCTACATTAATCTTGTCATCTTCACAAAGCCTAAGTGGCAGAGTAATTAGGTTAGTTCATTCTTCCAATTACAGCCATTAAATGGGGGGGGGCTGGCATTTAAATGTTCCTCAGTCACATATTGCTTGCATTATGCCTCAGTATAGCCTGGAGTTTGATCAAAAGCAAGGCTTAGTTTACAGATACAAAAAGTATTTTTTTTTTTACAAAATTAGTTCTTTTTCCATTTAATCAAATGGAGTGTCACGTGTCATGGAGAATATTTTTTTCATTTTCTATACGCATTAGATTGTGTGTTTTTACACTATTTTCTTTATGCTGCTTTTTCAGTGATTCCTGAGTGGAACTCCACAATGTACTTTAGTTTGTCATCTCATCGTAATAGTGAGCAATAGAAATTCAAGTTAGGAAGAACCCACCCAAACATAGGTAAAGCATCAGGCGCTCTCATATCTTCTCACTCTCAAAAACTAGAGTACTAAATTTGTTCCGTCTTGCTTTTAAAAATTAAATCAAGCAAGACTGCCGATCACTGGTAGCCTACAAACCTCTTCTCAGTAATCAGCTTGGGATTAGTCATCTGTTTTGCTGATGGTGAGAGGAGTAGCAGAGAATTTCCTAGCTTTCCAAGAGACGACAGACCACTAAATAGCCTGGACACTGCTTTAGGAGCACGCTTATAAATAGTACTACTATTTTCCTTCTGGTGAGAGAAGGGACCAGGATTCCTAACTTGACAGTGTTCATCCCTGAGTGGACTATTTTTGAGCAGCTGTGCAGCTTAGCTCATGCAGAGAGCTTCTGAATAAGCTATCCAGGGCATCTATATGGAGGCAGCTATAACAAGACAAAAGAACTCTTCAACATTAGGGATGAGACTTATCACTGGGGATTAGAAAACTGCTAAAATGTTGTTGTCTGTCGGCTTTTCCCAGTAAAGGGTCGCCACAGCGGAACTCCGGTCTGCTAATGACTGGCAGTAGATTTTTACGAAACGCCGAAGTGCCAGCTCGATGCCCAACCTTCAAAGGCACGCCCATTCACGCACACGTCTTTCGAACGCTCCCCAACCGTGGGAAGGACACGCAGACTTCCCACAGAAGGCGCTCCCACATCCAGCACAAAACTGCTAAAATATTTCTGCAAAAATAGTGGGAAAACTGCAGTCTTCAGCACACAGTGCCACTGCCCTCTAAGTTTGTTGGATCTTATGATGCAGCATTTATTCATAGCATAGGTTACTAGTCAGACATGTTGCCATGTGTGTGCTTTCATGTGGAGTTTTCCTTAAATGCAGTGCCACCTACGCTTTTCTCAGTACCCTTTCAAGACCTCGCAACATCACAAGCAGTGCAATGCGTGTATATTAGGCATTGTTTGCACTCTGAACAGATTATAGCAGACACCTAATTATCTGTGCAAAAAATATTTACAAATCAGTTGGTGAACTGACGCCCCCCCCACAATAATCAAGCATAAGCATTTAATTCCAAACCACGAACATGCTAGGAACCTAAAATGTCAAACTATAATACAAATATTGCACCCCTGAAAATGGCCACTAGTAAAGATGTAATTTTTTTTTTTTTTTGCAGTTTAAAAACATGCAGTAACCTGACATTTTAAACCAAATCATTTAAAATTAAAGTTTAAGAATAACCATTAATAGGGGAACTCCACTATACAGAACATAACATTGTAATTGACTTCATTTTTCATAGGTATTTACTAAACTATTGAGCTGAAAGGATTTCCAGAAGCCTAGACTTAAACTTCCATGGTAGATTTTAGCCATTATATTTTATGTATAAATAACCCAGGGAGCTATTCATGAGGGACATGGGTGCTAAACCAGGGTGAACTTGTGGTTTCCACCCATTCATCTAAATTAAGTTTAAACAAAGCAAAAATAGTCTTCTGTTATGTAGAGTCTGACTGTTCCATTGAACAGGTGTTTTGTGCAAGCACAGCACTTTGCAGGGTTTCTTTCCTGCTTGCCCCCCAACCTGGGATTAAATGCATAAAACAACTACATTATCCACTGAAGCTGACTATCCTAACTAAACAAAACCTCTGGGGAAGCAAGAACCTGACATCCTACAGCTTTTCTGTTGTAATACATGAATTACAACTTAGTTTTAAAGTTTGTAAGGCTTAAATGGTTTATACACCACATCAGTGAAGGGTTCCAGCCAACTGCCACTAGATTGGACCAATACCTTGAATCAGCCTTATACACACTCGCACAGTGTTCCAGTCCCAAGCATTTACTGTTTAAATTAGAACATTTTTGTTTTTACTTTCAGCATAGTCTCTCTATACGGATCACAACTCTGTAATTGCCAAACAACCCTGTTTGTGTGCTTGCAGTGATAATGAGAAGTTATGTACCTACCATAACGTTCCATGTTAGTTGTCTTCTCTTGCCTTCTTTCTTGCTGGATGGGTTCGGAGCCGATCCTTGGCTCCGACTTGGCCACTTACTAAAACTCGAGAGCTAATTTTACCGGTTAGAGGCAACCCTATATCCCACGATGCTAGGCAATAACTACCCAGATCTCATTTGGTAGCTAAAGAAAAATTATGCAATATAGTCCAACTGGAGAGGAGGAGGAAAAAGGGAATAATCCCACCAAAGAAAGCAATCTAATCTAGTGACACTAGGACAAGCTATTTGGCTAGAAATGCTAGATCAGGACTCTTCAAGTAAGAGGAACAATCTTCTCGGTCTGTCCAGGCTAGGGGGGTGGTGGGTGGGGCGCAAGAAAGAAGGTGAGAGAAGACAACTAACATGGAATGTTATGGTAGGTACATAACTTCTCAATGTTAAGTTGTCAATCTCGCCTTCATTCTTGCTGGATGGGACCGCGTCCCTAGCACCTTCATCCTGGGTGGCTCAACGGAACAGACTCTTGAACGGTGGAACCAAAATTTCCCCTGTTCCTGGAGGCCAAATCCAATTTGTAATGCAAAACAAAAGTATGAGGAGAGGGCCATGTGACTGCTGCATAAATAGTGTCTATTGGTAGTCTAGCTTGAAAAGCTATAGATGTAGCTAGTGCTAGAGTTGAATGGGCTTTTGGCCTAGAAGTCAACTCTCTACCTCTGAGTTGATAAATACATGTAATCACAGAAGACAGCCACCTCGATAGGGTTACCTTAGATACCGGAAGGCCTTTCCTGTTCTCTGCATACAATAAAAACAGTTGATCAGATTTCCTGATTCGTTTGGTTCTGTCCAAATAATATCAGAGCTGGTGATGAACATCCAGATAATGTAGTTTTTGCTCCGCTCTATTAGTACAATTTGGGGGAAAAAAACTGGGAGATCAAAATAGATTGATTTAAGTTTGTCTGCAATGCCACCTTGGGTAAGAAAGACCGATTAGTCCTTAGAGAAACTCTGTCTTTGTGGAAGATTAAGTAGGGAGGACGAAAGCAGAGGGCATGAAGCTCAGACTCTCTCCTAGCAGAAGTAATGGCGACTAGGAAGAGTGTCTTCCAGGAAAGAAATTTCAATGAACAGGAAGCCGCAGGTTCAAAGGGGTGAAGAATCAAGGATGTTAAGACTAAATTTAGATCCCACTGTGGTGAAGGGTCTTTGATCGGAGGCTTAAGTAAAAATACACCTCTAAGGATTGCCTTGCAAAGCTTATGGGACATGATGTTGCAGTCCGACAAGCCTATATGAAAATTTGAAACTGCTGCCAACTGAACTTTTACTGTGGAGGAAGAAGATCCTGAGTGAAAAATTTCAGCTAGGAAGTCCAAGACCGAATGAATCGGAGCAGTAAAGGGATCTATATTTCTAGCTTTTGCCCAGAAGGAGAAACGTTGCCATTTACTAGTGTAAATCCTTCTGGTGGAAGATTTAAGGGAAGCTACTATATCCTGGACAGGATTAGAGATCATAGGAAGCCTGGCTAGGGACGGAAGTGGAGCAGCCAAGCAGTGAGGTTGAGAGAAGGTATGGATTGGTGCAGCTGCCCCGACTGGTGGGTCAGAAGATCTGGAACCGGGTCCAGATGCCAAGGCTGTACCAAAAGATAACTATGCAGGAACGGAAACCATATCTGTCGAGGCCAATAAGGGGCAATGAGAATCATCTTGGCTTTCAAGGCGGTTGCTTTCTGAATTACTTGTGGTATTAGAGGAAAAGGTGGAAAGGCATAGAGAAAAGTCCCCGGGGCCAATCTTGGACTAGAGAGTCTCTGGGGGGATGGCCTGGAAGGGGGAAGAGGGTGAAGAAGTTGGGGCATTTGCTGTTTTGAGGCGTAGCAAAAAGATCACAGCAAGGAAGGCCCCACTTCTGAAAAATCTCTTCCGTCACAAATTGAGAGACCACTTGTGAGGCATGAGAATAGCTCTGCTCAACCTGTCCGCAAAGATGTTGGACTTCCCGCAGATATGCACTGCTATCAGAAACCGCTGAGAAGAATTCAAAGATGGCTGCTGTTCTGTGAACACTGCTGAACTGCAGCTCTCCATTTAACCTGAGGAAATCAAAACCCTGAGTGGATACTACAAAGTTTTCAACATCAAAACTTCGATAAATTTACTCTAACTACACTTATTTATCCTGGATTGAGAAGAAAAAAACAGAACAAAGGAATATATTTCATTGGATTACAACAGATTGTATATTCCTCCCTGCAGAGCTAGCTAAAGGAACCGTGTGCTTTTTATATTGCAACTTTTTATGTTCCAATAAGATGTCAAAAGAAGACAAATGCATGGATATAACTACGACTAAAACAAAATTATCGGAATTGCAATCACCAGAAAAAGATGCGACTACTAAATGACAAAAAATTACTAAAGCACAGGAACAACAGAAACTAGGGACTAAAACTGATCAAGCTTTAAATATGGAGGATATCAAAACTGCACTTCTGCCTATACAAGAAGCTTTAAAAGAACTGACTTGTCAAATACAATCATTTGGAATTTCATGTACTCAGTTGCTGGAAAGAATGGATAAGACGGAGGCTCGTATTTCTGACACTGAGGACAAATTAGTTTTACTAGAAAAAAAAAAAACTAATCTGCATGATGTGGATATACAGGCTATACAAAGTAAGCTTACAGACCTAGAAGCAAGATCCAGGAGAAACAATATCATTGTCAGAGGGATTCCTGAATCCATTCCGTATAATGAACCGATTCCATTCATACTACAAATATTTGCAGTGCTTTTAAATGATTCTGATACTGTGAAACAAATCGTGGAAAGAGCACACAGAGCTTTGAGAGAGGTACAAGCATCTAATTTTCCTAGACCTGTGTATGTTAAACTGCTTAATTATCAAGATGTAAATAGAATACTTATTACTGCAAAACAAGGTGGAGGCTATATTATGTGGAAAAACAAATAATATCTTTGACACAGGATCTACCTATACAGATCAGACAGTCTCTGTCTCCTTACTGCAAATTTCTTATTGACAAACAAATGAAGTTTCAAATGAAATATCCTAATATGCTTATATTCACAGTGAATGGGGCTAAACTTTTAGTTATGTACTTACCATAACTTTAGATGTTTGGGATCCATCTCTCCTACATTCTGTACTGATGGGTTCGGAGCCGATCCTCGGCTCCGACTCGGCACACTATACTATAGAGCGAAGTCTCTAACTGGCTGAGCTATTCTATATCCCAGGATGCACCACCACCAATTCCCCAGATCTTGTTTGTCCGCACACATGCACTGCTGATATAACATTGCCAGATGTTTCAAGATGAAACGGTCGAACCTGAACCATCCGGTCTCTTCTGGTCTCCAAGGCAGGGGGAAGGAGGGTGGGTATTAGGAATGTAGGCGAGATGGATCCCAAACATCTAAAGTTATGGTAAGTACATAACTAAAAGATGTTATGTGATCCTATCTCGCCTACATTCTGTACTGATGGGACAGCGTCCCTAGCACCTGATTCCCGGGTGGCTCATTGGAAAACAGTCCTGAGAACTGTGGAACCGAAGGAAGCTCGCCCCCGAGATGTCACATCCAATTTGTAATGAGAAATAAAGGTGTGAGGAGAGGACCAGGTAGCCGCAGCACAAATGTCACTAATGGCAAGCTTGGAATGAAATGCTGTTGAAGTAGCCATAGCCCTAGTAGAATGAGCTTTCACAGTGGTTGTAAGCTCTCTATTAGAAAGAAAATAAATATGACTGATACAGTCTCTGATCCACTTGGCAATAGTGACTTTCGTGACGGCTTTGCCCAATTTATTGTCTGAAAAGGACACAAATAACTGATCTGTTTTCCGTGTTTGGTGTGTCCTAAGTAGAAACGCAATTGTCTGTGGACATCCAATGAATGGAAGATATATTCTGCTCTGTCTGAGTAATTGGGGAAGAACACTGGAAGTTCCAAAGACTGTTGAAGACAGAAACTAGAACAAACTTTGGGAACAAAAGATGGATTAGGCCTAAGGGATACTCTATCCTTGTGAAAAACCAGGTACGGCGGTTTGACACACAGGGCTTGAAGTTCCGAAACTCTTCTGGCTGATGTAATTGCCACCAAAAAAGCAGTCTTCCAGGAAAGAAATTTCAAGTCAGAAGTTGCTGGCGGTTCGAAGGGGGAAGAGGTCAAGGCAGCTAATATGAAATTGAGATCCCATGGCGGAGCAGGATGAGAAACTGGAGGACGTAGCAGCCCAGCACCTTACATGAAGGCTTTACATAACTTATTGCTCATCAAAGGTGGGTCTATACTTTCATGAAAATTCGAAATAGCTGCTAATTGAACCTTAATGGTAGAGACCAAAGAACCTTGATTGAATAGGGAAGCTAAGAATTTCAAAACGTCCGCCACCGGGGCAGTAATGGGATCTAATCCCCGGAGTTGGGCCCAAATGGCGAATCTCTTCCATTTACTATTATACATCTTCTTAGTCGAATTCTTGTGGGCCGAGGACAAGATATGTATAACTTCTGAGTCCAAAACCTGGTTCCTGACTATAGTCGAAAGTGGAGGAGCCAAGCTGTTAACTTCAGAGAGTGAAGGGACTGGTGAAGCCATCCCGACTGGTGGATCAAGAGATCTGGAACCTGGTCCAGGAACCATGGACCGTCCAGTGCGTATTTCCGAAGAAATGGCAGCCAGACTTGATGAGGCCAGTATGGGGCAACTAAAATCATCTTGCACTGCAAGTGAATCGCCTTCTGGATCACCCTGGGGAGAAGGGGAACCAGAGGAAAGGCGTATAGTAAGCCGGTGGGCCAAGCTTGGACTACGGCGTCCTTGGGAAACCCCCCGGAACCGGGGTAAGAGAAAAGAACTGTAGACATTTCGTGTTGAGGGGAGTTGCAAAGAGGTCGCAGCAAGGAGTTCCCAATCTTCTGAAGATCTGAGATGCTACTCTGTCGTTCAGAGACCACTCGTGCGGGGAGAGAATGGTTCTGCTCAGTCTGTCGGCTATCACATTGGCTCTCCCCGGAATGTGTGTTGCTACCAAGAAACGGTTGGTTGCAACAGCCCAATTCCATACTTTCATGGCCTCTCTGCAAAGAGGGTAGGACCTGGTCCCTCCCTGCTTGTTCAGATACCAGACTACTGACATGTTGTCGGACTGAACGGCAATCATACCTTGGGGGAGGTAGTTGTGTAGTGCTTGAAGCGATAGAAGCACTGCCCTCATTTCCAGTATGTTGATGTGTAGGGAACTCTCGTCGGGGTGCCACTTGCCTTGAACTGACCTGCCCAGGTAATGTCCCCCCCCACCCTGTCTGGGAGGCGTCCGTAGTCAAAGTGGCCACTGGAGGAGGAGGAACGAAGGGTCACCCCTGATCCAGGTTGGAGGAGGTAAGCCACCAACGGAGGTCCTGTTTGCACGTCTCCGTGATTATAATTTGGTGACTGAGAGGAAGCTCCTGATACGACCACTGGGCCGACAGGAGCCACTGGAGAATCCTCATGTGTAATCTTGCTAAGGGGACCAGGAGAACGGTAGCCGACATGGAACCCAACAGTTGAAGGACCATCCTTGCTGGGGCTCGGCGTTGGAGGAGCAATGCTCGGACTTGAGATTGTAATGTTTCTATTCTGTCTGTAGGAAGATAGACCCGCATTTGCCTTGAGTCTATCTCTACCCCGATAAACCGTATATGCTGAGATGGCAGCAACACAGACTTTGCCCAATTGAAGGTGATTCCTAGGGAGGTTCCTAGAGATATAGTGGCTGCTAGGTTCTGTAATAGTAGATGCCTGGAGGTGGCAGTTAGGAGCCAGTCTAGATACGGAAACACCTGGAATCCTAGACTTCTCAGGTGAGCAGTCACCACCGCCAAACATTTGGTGAACACCCTGGGGGCTGTGGTGAGACCAAAGGGCAGTGCGCAAAACTGGAAATGACAGTCTCCCAGGCTGAAGCGCAGATGTCTCCTGGACGTTTGATTTACCTGAATGTGATAATAGGCGTCCTTGAGATCTATGGAGTACATCCAAACACCTTTCTCCAGTAGCAGGAGAATGGATTGTAAGGTGACCATCCGGAACTTGGACTTCTTGACTGATCGATTCAGGTTGCTGAGATCCAAAATGGGCCTCAAGTCCCCGGTCTTTTTTGGCACCAAAAAGAATTTTGAGTAAGTCCCTAATCCGGTCTGGGCTACGGGGACCGGTTGGATGACTCCTTTTTGAAGCAGCTTTGAAATTTCGAAGGCTGCAATATCCCGTTGACTGGGTGTCGGGTCCGGGATTTTCCTGGATGGAGGGGGTGTGTGTGAAAAGGGGATGATGTAACCTCCGGCGATGATTCGGAGCACCCATCGGTCCTGAGTGATACTCTCCCAGGCCTTTAGGTGCCTCGAAAAATGACCCCCGACTGGCTCCGGAGCTGCGCAGTCGGGCAATCCTTCAGGGATGCTGAGAGGTTGAAGAGCCACGAAAGGACTCGCGGTCTCCAGTGTTGCGGGGGCCTCTGCCGCCTCTGGGACGGCATCTTCCTGAAAAGTTTCCCCCTCCTCTGCCTCTAGAAGGGGGATCGTCCTGCTGTGAGGGGTAATTCTTCTGAGATTTACGGAACCACATTTTCCCTCCTCTTTTAGCCTTGGGATAAGGCCGAAAGGGAGAGGAAAACAGTGCCCCTACGGCAGTCAAAGTCTTACCCTCTTGTTCACAGCGGGTCAAGGTGTCCTTTACCTTGGGTCCAAACAAAGAGGACCCATCAAAGGGAGCGTCAGCAAAGGAAGACTTGAAGGCCTCCGCAAAATGACACAGGCGGAGCCAGGCTCGTCTCCGTAGAGCAACACCCGTACCCGCCGCTCTACTCGCCCCTTGGCTGCATACGAAATGAGCCTCATGGACGAGTTCGATATCGACGATAGGGTAGCCAACTGAGAGCTAACTGTCTGGGCCAACTGCTCAGGTAGGTTACCAGAGAGGGTATCTGAGAGTTCCTTAATCAGGTCCCTCTGAAGTCTGGTGAAATGCGTGAGGTAATTCAGAGACCTTAATGTAAAGGCTGCTGAAGTAAGGTGCGCTCCGCACGGTCCATGCTCCTAGACTCCTTATTAGGAGGATGGACTGACGTCGAAGCCTCTGCCACATCTTGCTGGGTAGCAGATGCCACCACCATAGCATCTACAGCCACACCCTTGGTGAGAAATTCTTTTCCGGGGGCGCTGACAAAAATTTGTTAGGGCGAGCAGGCACCGGTTCCACAGAATCTGGATGTTCCCACGCTCTTCAAGAGATCAAATCCAGGAGCTCATCGAAGGGCGGAGACACCCAGGAGCCGGAGGGCTGAGCCCCGAAGGCCTTGAGGAACACCGACTCGTCAGAGGAAGGGGGTCTGGTCTGCCAGCCACCTCGTTGTTTGAGGACTTCCAGGATGTCCACAAAGGAGACATCATCAGAGGACGACTTGGGGGACCCTTCCGCATCATCAAGATCGGTGTTGGAGGTGATAGACTCGTCAGGAGAGTCGACGTGCTTCCTCTTGCACTGTTTTTCTCTTGGGGGTTCCTCCGAAGACTCTTCAGAGGGACCTCCAGGAAGAGGGGGACCCCCAATGGGGGTGACCTCAGGCCCCAGGGCTCTGCTGTCTTGAGACAAGGGGACTACAAAGGACCCAGTCTCCGTGCCTAGGGAAGGTGCCGGGGAGACTGTGGAGGTAGCCAAAGAAGATTTGGCCAAAGCACTCCTCATGGCTCTAAAGGCCGGACCCCCAGAATCCTGGGAAGGTCAGACCCCCAAAGCCATAACAGCAGACGGCACTCCCGCAGCTGACGCACCGAGAGAGAGGCTTGGAACAGAGAACATCAGTCCCGAAGCGTCACCCCCGGGGCTGACCGAGGAGGTCCGTGTACTGAACTCAGACCCGAAGGCCGGAGTAGGAATAAGGGTCGGAGCCGACCCGGACACCTCCATCGGCTCCACCAGCACCGACTCCAACGGTGCCGAGGCTGTTGGAGGAAGAACCAAGGCTAAAGGGTGGACCATCGGCTCCGAAGCCGACTGGGCTGGAGCCGAAACTAGCTTTTGGAAGATTGGAGACTGAAACAGCCTTTGGAGCACCCTGTCAATGTCCGAATCCGACATCTTGGAAGACCGGGAGGAGATCGAACGGGTCCGACTAGACTTCTCCACCGGCTCCGAAGGACTAGGGGACCGGCTCTGAATTGTCTCGATCAAAATCGGTGCCGAAGGAGACTCCATTGTAATTTCGCTCGGTGCCGAAGAGGACTTCGCGAAGGGAAGAGTCTGAGCGAACAACCCTCATCGGCTCCGAAATCAGCGGAGCCGATGAAGGTAACCCGCCTCTCGAAGCTCCAGCCATCGGCTCCGAAGCCAGAGGAGTAGAGGCTGGAGGCATCGAGGCAGACCGTTCCGCCCTCGGCTCCGAAGTCTGTGGAGCCGATGGAGAAGCCTGCTGAGATTTCTTGGTGGTCGGTTCCGACGGACTGGTCGGAGCCGACAATTTATTTTTCTTAGCGGGAGAAGAGGAAGATAAGGCCTCTTCAAAAGATGGTTTGATAAGTCCTTTTAGAATCAATTTATTTTTCCTCTCTTGGAGGACTTGAGAGGAAAAAGCGTGATACACTACAAGACTCCTGAAGGTGTTTGGGTCCTAAACAGTACACGCATAGGGAGTGATAGTCCGTTATGGACATCTTGTAGCTGCATCTTGTGCATTTTTTAAACCCTGAGGGTCTGTGTTCTTTTGACATAATGCTAACAGTTGGAAAAAAATACAGGGAGAAAAGTATCTAACCCAGAACAATTTCACTTTACAGTAAAAAGAGATCAAAAAAAAGGTCACACAACAGGAGGGCCAAGAACCCTCTAACTAAAACGGGTACTTGACCTTCACTAAACGCACACAAAAAGGCTCACTCACGCACGAGGGGAAGGCCCCTCTAACTTAAACGGAAACCTTACCCTGAAAAAAAAAAAAACAATTTTACCACAAAAAATATCCAGAAAAGCTCACTCATACACAAAGATAGCCGTTAAACAGCTTTTGGTTAAATTCAAGAAAATTCCTGACAGAAAAATCTTATAAAGAAAGCACTTAGCTCAGCCAAGCTCGAGACCACGTCTTTGCTTTGTAAGCGGCAAATGAGATCTGGGGAATTGGTGGTGGTGCATCCTGGGATATAGAATAGCTCAGCCAATTAGAGACTTTGCTCTATACCCATCAGTACAGAATGTAGGCGAGATAGGATCACATAACATCATTCTGTTTCCAGAATTGAATTTTTGCTGGGACTGGCATGCTGCTATGTTTACTGTGCTTCGAGGACTGGGTAATCTTTTGTTTGCATTTGTAAAGCTTAGGCCTATTCCTGAGCAATAAAACTGTTTGCTTTTCCTTATCTTGATGATCTGCCATTTTATGGCCTCTACGAACTGTTTTCAATGAGGAGGAAGACAGGAAGTGTTTAAAATGCTGTTGAGGGTGTAGATTTTGTTGGGGCACTGCCGGGAGTCCGTCTGCAAAAGTGGTCCCCCGTCGCAAGCATTTTACAGGACTTCCTGGTTTGGAAAACCGAAGAGAACTGTTTAACACTCTCTTGCTTATTTAACATTAAATAACACTGTTCCATAGTAATTTAAGCACATAGGAACTTGTTAGAAACTTCATTTATTAACTTTCAGTCAACATTTTGTAGTTATATTCTTTAGAGAGGGTGCAGGGATTTAGCAATGTTTATTTAACCTATCAGCATAGTTTTTAATGTTTTGTGTTATTTTCTTTGTTATACATTCACCTTATACTAGTTTCATAATAAAGCAAGCTTCTAACTAAATAAAATAAAGGATATTAATAAATTTGCTGTCTATTTGCTTTAATATAGGGTTATATATTAGTATGTATTTTTTTTCTCTTCTCTCTTTTAATGCATGTGGTTTATGTAGAGATAGCTAATCCAACTGAAAGTGCATTATTATAGTGAAAGCGCATTATTATAACCTACTGAAAATGCATTATTTTTCTTTACTTTATTCTTTTTACATGTACTACTGTTACATTTTTAATTTGATTTGTTTAAATAGTAATTAACCAAAGAGATGTAGTTTATGGCAGTGTTTGTTAGGGAATGTTTAGTTTAGACTTTGTCGTAGTGAAGTTAGGTTTTATAGGTCTTAATTGTGATACGTGTGAAATTTTACATTGTGTTTTCTGTTGTTTCTTTTAAACCCTTTGTCATTTTATATTATACAGGACCTATTCATCTCCTGGTCTGGGGTTAGAGTGGGTATGCACTGGTTGAGGACAGGATATAAGTATTGCTTCCAGATTATGTATGGTTTTGAATTTACTGTTTTTTGTTTTTCCATGCGCTCTCTCCAAAACTTTCGTCTTACAGTGAATCTTTGAAATGTGGGAAGTAGATTCATGGAACGTTAAAGGGCTCCAGAACTTGAAGAGGAAACTGGTGTTACATGTATTGTTGCAGGCTAAGGCATGGTTTATCCTACACTCCAAGAAACGCATTTAATGAATGATCAATGGGGTGATGTTAAAAAAAAAAAAGAAATGGATTAGAGAAGTAGTAGTATCTGAAGGTAAGTCAAATAGTGCTGGGGTAGCCATAATTATTAAAGATCAATACAAGGAAAAGATATTGGATTCTAATACAGATAAAAATGGACGGTGGTGCTGTGTTATTCATTCGTCTACCTTATTTGATAAACCTATTTTACTTTTAAATATATATGCTTCCTGTAATGACCAACAACTATTTATAGCATCACTATATTCAATTTTAACACAATTTGATAGATATTATGTAATTGTTGGAGGTTATTGGAATACCTACCGGAATCCGAAGTTGGATAGATCTTGTCCACAAAGAGCATTTAACAAGCATGCTCTATTAGCACTGAATGATCTTAAAGAAGACTTTCAATTATATGATCCATTTCATTATCTGAATAACGATAATAGTACAAGCAATTTTACCTTTTATTCCCCATGTCATAAAATGTTCAGAATTGATTTCTTCCTGATTTCAAGAGTATTGGTCAATCTAGAACCTACAGTTATGGTACATGCCCATTATATATCAGACCATTCTAAAATTTCGTTGAGTTTTACTAACGGGGGTAAAAGATACTTTGAGACAGAGGTTATAATTGGTCTATTAATCCAAATCTACTGAATAAGGAGGATATAATACTGGAAATTACAAAGTACCTAAAAGATTTGATTGGTTTAGGGAAACAACAATTTGCCTCAGATATTGAATGGGTAACAATTAAAGCTCAAATAAGAGGGACACTTGCAAAAAGCATCTTATTATAAAAAGATATTCAAACTTTAGAAATAAAAATTAAATTACTTAAGAACTGATTAGAGATATGAGCAAACAGAGAAGGAACTGATTAAATGTCAAAAGGATCTCTTTTTACTTCAGAATAGTAGATTAACATTTTAAGAGTACAAGACGTTAGTGAGGTATGCCAGTCATGTTCAAACACCATCGAGAGTGTTAGCTAGGATCATTAATCAAACAAAACCAATCGTGCAGAGTTTGGAAATACAATTTAATAATAAAATATATTCAAAAACTGAGGAGGTTCTTAATATCTTCGAGAAAATATACACTAATATTTATGCTGGACAAAAGGATATGACCCCTAACAGGAATTATGAACAATTTCTACAGTCAATTAAGTTTCCAACAATAGGAGAGGACATTCAAAATGACTTGGTTAAATCGATATCTGAAGAAGAAATAGTATATGTAATTCAGCATATGAAATCACATAAATCACCAGGTCCTGATGGCTTGACAGTGGAATTTTATAAAAAATTTGCAGATATTTTCGGTAAGATACTTTCAGTTGTGTTTAACTAGATAATTAGGAATAAAATTAATGATCCACACCTTAATGCCTCAAAAACTATTTTTATACATAAAGCCAATTCAGATCCTCAAAATCCGGATAATTATAGACCGATATCATTAATAAATGTAGACATGAAAATTCTAACCTCTATTAATAGCATCTAGACTGAAGAGAATCATGACTCATATCATTTCTAAAGAACAGACTGGTTTTATGTCAGGTAGACAAACCAGTGATAATACACTCACACTACATACTATGTTAGAGCATGCTAAGCAAAATAATTTAAATATTTATGCCCTTATAATTGATGCCCAGAAAGCCTTTGATAGGGTTGATACAAATTTCTTGTTTGATCTTTTACCGTATTTTAATATATCACATGAGTTTGCCCAAATGTTACAAATATTATATAGTAATCCCTATACTACATTGTATATTAATAAAAACTTCTCTAAAAGAATACAGATTAAGACTGGAACACGCCAGCGTTACCCTTTGTCCCCTTTATTATTTAATATCTATTTTGAACAATTGTTTTTATATATTAAACAAAATGTTTATCATAATGTCCCAATAATTTATGAAACTAAAATATTAATGGCAGCTTTTGCTGACGATCTTAGCATTTATTGTGCATCTCCATTATCAGATACTGAAAAATTATTGAAGGCTGTTAATGAGTTCTCAAAAGTGTCTAAGTATAAAATTAACTTGGAAAAAAAAAAAAAAAAAACAATATCTTCCCTTTAAAGACACCTAAACCCTTTTCGTTATTGCCCTTAGTGGGACAGGTATCATTTAAAGAAAATATTAAATATCTAGGTATTGAGTTCTCTACTGATAATAAAGACTTTTATAATAATACTATTAGAGCAATCTGGGAACAAATAATTTCTAATTTTGGGAGATGGAAAAATTTACGACTGCCAATATTAGCAAAAGTTTAAATTATCAAGATGAATATATTACCATGAACTGTATAGATTTAGGTCAGCCAATTTATTACTTTTGAAGTCGTTTTTTTATATGGATTCATAAAGAATTGGCTAAATTCATTTGGGAACCAAAGAAAACCAGGATATCTTATGATAAATTAAATGACCCCCAAAAATAGGGGAGGACTGGAATTACCTAATTTTGAAATGTATTATTTAATTGTAAATTCTAATAGAATTTTAAGAATTGCCAATTATGATATAAATAATACTAAGTGGACACCACCTTGGGTAGTTCTGAATTATAAATATATTCTAAAGTTAAATATCAATCCTAAAGCAATACTTTTTTTAGGTAAGGATACATTGAAATGCTATGGGATTATTGAACACATCAAAATGAACATACTCTCTTTACATAATTTATTTCATTTATTAGATTTGGTTCAACATATGATGGTTTTTCAACACTTTCATAAGAATCCTAATTTAAAATTGAATAATTAACTAATTGATCTCAACAAGTTTCCATTGATAGTTAATCCAACAAGTTTCCATGGACAGTTAATCTAACTGATTGATATATATAAACATCTTGACAGTTCGGCCAACCAAATAAGACAAGAACTTAACTTACCTAAAAATTATCTGGTTATTCTGAGGCAAATTAGAGAACTCACTATAAGCTGTTTTAAACCGGAAGAAGAGGCTATTAATAGATGCTCTTTATTGTGGCAAGCTCTCCAACAGGATCTTAAATATATCATGACAGCAAATCATTAAAGAATTTCAATTTCATGATAAAATTTTGTTACCAAACTACTGGGAAGAGAACATCTTACTGACAGAAGTAATATGTTAAAAGCAATTGACTTGACTATCAAATCTACTTCTCTTCAAAAATTAATATATACCCAGTTGATGATTTTGAACAATGCATATTATACACGTCTTACCCTGCATAAATTTAATCCGAAAAATTCACCAACTTGTCCATACTGTAAGAATCAACCAGCTGATCTTCATATGTTCTGGAGTTGTAAATGTATTTTCAGACTTTGGAATTCCCTTAAGATCCAACTTCAAAAGGTGGGTTACCAGAGTACAATGTTATCATGGAAATTTATGATTCTGCATATTCCCCCGAGAGAGATCTCTAAATCACAAATTATTATATATTAATATTTTTCTATTAATGAAGCTTTATATAGCTTCAAATTGGTTAGACCCATCTAAAAATTCATGGCAGAACTTTAGAGTTCTAGCGACAAAACATATATTGGCTCATAAATTACTATTAAACCCACAAAATAAAAATGTTAATAATCCAAAAATTTGGGAACAGATTTTTAATATTATACTAGCATAGTATTTTCAACTTGGAAATATTAATTATTTATGTGTGTGGAGAGAATTTAGTAATGAACTGCCTATTACTTGCATTATTCTTATGCTTTTTTATATTTAACTATATTACATGGAAGCATTCTTGTAAATATTGTATACAGAGTGTGGTTATTAGTGATATTCGTTAATGCTTGATTTGTGAATATATGTTATTTTTGTTCTTATTTGTGTTTGAAAATAATATAACAATAAAGATTTATTATGGAAAAAAAAAGAAACCGCTGAGAAGAGATTGCCCACTACCAAAGTCTGAGTGCCTCTCGACACAGGGGATAGGACTTTGTTCCGCCCTGCTTGATGATATACCATACTATGGACATATTGTCAGTTTGGATTGCAATAGTCCCCAGGGGGAGAGAGTCGTGGAGGGCTTGCAACATTAAAAGCACTGTTCCATCTCTAGGACATTTATATGCAGGTGGCATTCAAAAGGTTGCCAAGTGCCATGGACCATCCTGCCCCGAAAATGCCCCCCCACCCGATCAGGGAGGCGTCCGATGTAACCGTGGTGACTGGGGAGGGAGGAACAAAGGGTCTGCCTTGATGGACTTGATGGGACAATATCCACCAGGACAGATGCCTTTTGCATGCTGGAGTTATCATGATCTTGTGATGCATAGGGAGTCATTGAAAAGACCACTGGGCGAAAAGCATTCACTGTAGGAGACGCATGTAAAAGCGGGCAAGGGGAAGAAGTGTTATAGCGACCGCCATAAGACCCAATACTTTCAGGACATACCTGGCCTGAATTTTCTCACACTGAAGAAGAACATGGATGTGGTTTTGAATATGTAAGACCCTTTGATCTGTTAACTTTGCTGAAAGTTGTACGGTGTCCAAATTGGCGTTTATAAAGGTAATAGATTGACAAGGCGACCAGGCAGATTTTATGAAATTTATAGAGATTCCTAGCCCTCTGCAAATGTGAAGGGTGTAATCTCTGGCTTGGAGAAGTTGATGCCTGGTGGTGGCAGTGAGGAGCCAGTCATCTAGATATGGAAACACCTGGAATCCTTGATGTCTCAGGTGAGCCATAACCGCTGCCATACATTTGGTGAACACTCTGGTGGCTGTAGTGAGACCAAAGGGCAGGGCTCTGAATTGGTAGTGACTGGCCCCCAGCCGAAAGCGGAGAAACCTTCTGGAGCACCTGTGAATTTTGATGTGATAGTACGCATCCTGAAGGTCCATGGAGCACATTCAATTGTCCTTGCCCAGAAAGGGTAGAATGGACTGTAGCATGACCATCCGGAATCTTGTTCTCTTTACAAACTTGATTAGTTTGCTGAGATCTAATATTGGTCTCCAGTCCTCTGTCTTTTTCGGTACCAAAAAGAACCTTGAGTAGATTCTGGATCCTAGTTGGTCTGCTGGGACGGGCTGGATGGCTCTTTTTGCTGGCAGTTTTGATATCTCTGGTACTGCTAGTTCCCTTAGATCAGGTGGAATGTCTGGAAGGGTTCCCTTTTGCTGAATTGGGGTTTGGAACGTCTGGAAGGGTTCCCTTTTGCTGAATTGGGGTTTGGATAAAGGGAATTTTGTAATCCTCGGATATAATCAACTGTACCCATTTGTCTTGAGTAAGGGAAAGCCAGGCTTTTGGGTACAGCAACAATCTTCCCCTGACTGCCTCTGAAGGTGGACAATCGGCAACATCTCAGGTATGCTGGAAGGGTTTGTCAGAGAGAGGGTCCCTGCTACCCTGACTCTGCAGACCCCCTCTGCCCCTAGGGCGGCGTCTGTTGTCGTTACTCCCTCTGCCTCTGGGGGTAAACTGACCTTGTGCGTCAGGCATGACTTCTTGAGATTTGCGGAACCACATTTTCCCACCCTTCTGACGCTTGGGGTATGGTCTTGAAGGGGTGGAGAAACGGACTCCTATGGCAGAAAGAGTCTTGCCATCTTGTTCGCATCTGGTCAAGGTGTCTTTCACTTGAGGTCCGAACAAGGTCGAACCATCAAAAGGAGAATTTGTAAAGGATACCTTGAAGGGGTCTGCAAAATTACAAAGCCACATCCAGGAGTGACGCTTTAATGCCACTCCTGTGCCTGCAGCCCTACTCGCGCCATCGGCTGCATATGAAATGAGCCGCATGGAGGAGTTAACAATACAGTTTAGGGTTCCTAGCTGTGAGTTAATTTTATCCTGGGATCCAGCAGCTGATGGATCCTGTAAAACTTCTCCCAACTCTTTGAGAACATCTTTCTGAAGACGGGTGAAGTGCCAAGTAATTCAGCGACCGCATGGCAAAGGTCGCTGAAGAAAACATTCGCTTACCATACCTATCCATAGTCCTAGAATCCTTGTTAGGAGGATGGATAGGTACTGAAGGATCGGCTAGTTCCTTCTGGTGGCTGCAGCCACCACCATGGCATCAACCGGGACACCTTTTGTCAAAAATTGCCTATCAGCTAGGGCCGTAATGAATTTAGAAGGCCTCTGAGGAGTGGGTTCCACCAAATCCTGGGCCATCCACGCCTTCCGAGCCACCACATCCATAAGGGGGTCGAAAGGCGGAGACGCCCAGGAGGTGGAGGGTCGAGAACCAAACGCCTCCAGGTAAACAGACTCGTCCTCGGAAGGATTAAGGGAAGGCAAGTTCCCCCTCTGCTTAAGAATTTCAAGGATGTCTGAGAAAGAGACATCTACAGAGGGGGACCTTGGGGATCCCTCCGACTCATCCAAGTCGGTATCAGATGTAATAGACTCGGGGGAGTCCACATGTTTCCTCATATGTCCTCTTACGCGGAGGCTCACCTAACTGGTCAGGAGAAGCCTCGGAAAAGGAAAATATTCCCAGTGGGGAAACCTGAGGCGTTGGATCTCTGGGCCCGGGAGCAAGAGAGTGGGAGGAGACGTCAGCAGGCACTGTAGTGAGAGGAGCTGATGGAACTGACTGTTGACAATGCCCTGGGGCTAGTACACTCCTCATCACCTCGAAGGATCCCCCATCAGAGAGGCCAGAGGGCTCCCACTCCGAAGAGGTAGGAACCCCAGTCCGCACCAACAGGAAAGGCTCCAAGGCCGAGGGGGCAGAGCTCACCAGCGCCGACACTCCGAGAGGGAGAACGGGGTCAGACAAGGGTCCAATGCCACTCGCCCCCTCGGAGCCGGTGAGAGAGACCAGACGCCCGGATCCCTCCAATGAAGGCATCAAGGAGGAGATGGGAGCAGAGGACGGCAGAGCCAAAGGGGGAGGTATCGGCTCCGACGCCACAACAGTCACGGCTCCGAGGAGCTCTGGCTCCAAACTCTGGGGGAGAGTCGGAGGAATAATAGGTGGATGTGTAATAGAATAATAGGTGGATGTGTAATAGCTACCGTCTGATGAGATGGGCTATGGAGCATTTGGGCCAATGCCTGAGACTTTAATAGCCTACTTACCACTCTCTCAAGGTCATGGTCAGAAAGCCTGGACGACAGAGAAGATCGGCTCCGATGGCTCCACTCCGAGAGCAGGGGTGATCTCTGAGCCAAATGGATAGACTCCAACGATGGGGATCTTGACCTTTTTCTAGAGGTGGTTGGAGCCGAAGGAGCCGAGGATACGTCGGCTCCAGCCGGAGCTGACCGCGAGTGCTAAGATTCAGCGGTATCGGCGCCGGGTAGAGCCGATACTGGAAGCTGTGACACAGAAGGATCGGCTCCGGCTGGAGCCGATCTAGTCACAGAAGTGAGCCAGTAGCCGACTGCTTGGGACTCTGAGCCGACTGCTTTGCTGACTTCGAGGGCTTCCCCAGCGCAGACTTAGTCGGGGATCTCTCGGGCTTTAACAAGACCCTCAATATTAATTTGTTCCTGCGCTCCTGCAGGACTCTTGGGCTGAATGCGTGGCACACAGAACAAGAGTCCTGCAGGTGCAGGGGTCCCAGGCAGTAAACACAAGAAGTGTGACAGTCTGTCGGAGACATTTTCTGACAGCACGAGTCACACTTCTTGAAGCCTTTGTGTCCTTCGACACGTGTCAAGGGAGCACCAGAGTAAAAAACACACACACCCAATCCAAATATAAATAAAAAACAGGGATACTAACACACCCAAACACAACACAGAATCCCTGACAAGAATTAGGAAAGGGGCAGGCTTAAGGCCTAACCTAGGGGAATATATAACTGGGATAAGGGAAATACAAGGTACTAATGGGAAAAGGGTTTAAAATTAACCATTAGTTCCACTCCCTTTATTGTTTTAACTTCTAAGACAAAAAAGGGTGACTAAAAGTCTGAAATTTGAAAACTTACCAAGAGCCGGTAAAAACGCACCTCGCAAGCGAAAGCAGCAAACGAGATCTGGGTAGTTATCACCTAGCATCCTGGGATATAGGGTTGCCGTGAGCCGGTAAAATTAGCTCTCGAGCTTTAGTAAGTGGCCGAGTCGGAGCAGAGGATTGGCTCCGAACCCATCCAGCAAGAATGAAGGCGAGATTGACAACTTAACATTTACATTTATTCCACTGCTACTTACATTAAGCTTGTTAGATACCGATATTGTAAGATTATTACTCATCTTAAACGGATAGTTTTTTCAGCTCTTCTCCCTGTGGGGGAGGGACTTAAGTTCCTGGTTAATCCTGTTACTTTCCCTCTATTACATTCACCCTGTCTGCTACTCCCACCCACTGATTATCTTCGAGTCAGTCCGCTCCTAAGGGTGTCATCTTTAAACCATCTCTCAACTGCCTAACTCACATTCATTTTCCATCCTGTTGGTGCTTTACCCTCCCCTACCCCTCTGTTTGTTGAGAATGCACAGCAAGTAAGTAGAGCAGTGCCACATTTGTACTACAGCTGATATGCATTAGTCAACTGCCAAGTCATTTAATGCTGCGGAGCTGTGCCTGCTTTGAGAGCTAGCTATTAACTGACAAATTGCTTGTATTTCTATCTTATTTTATGAAAGTAGAGGTTAATTGTTATACATCTGCTAGGCATTGTTAACTGTTTGCAAAGCTTATTCATATCTGCATCTGTAAGCATTCCTGTTGCCTCCCAAACATCTCTGATGCTCAGGTGAAAGCCACCCTCTCCAAAGCAAAAAACACTGCTTCCATGAGACCAGATGGTGTCCCAGGTTGCATCCTACATGAACTCCAAGAACAACTAATCATTCAAGTAAAACTGCTGTACAATCTCAGCCTCGCTACAGGATATGTGCCCAAAGAATGGCGTACAGCAACAGTGGTCCCACTCCACAAAGGTGGCGCCTCTGCGGACCCTCGAAACTATCTCCCCATAAACCTGACTAGCCTAGTCTGCAAGGCTATGGAGAGGATCATCATGGAACTCATAAACAAAGACATTGGGGACCTACAGACACCAGTTCCTACCCAATCTGGCTTTGTCAAAGGCAGATCCTGCCTTTTGAACCTGGTCGACTACTTTGAAACAGTCACCAAGGCCATAGATGAAGGAAAGGTAGTCCACACAGACTATCTGGACCATGCAAAGGCATTTGACACAATACACAACTCTGGCATCATAGATAAGCTATCCAGCCTAAATATAAACCCCTATGTCACAGGATGGGTCGCAAACTGGCTCAAAGACAGAACCCACAGAGTCAGAGTTGCTGGAGCCATGTCAGACTCGAAACCGGGCACAAGTGGCGTCCGACAAGGTTCTGTCCTGGGACCTCTCTTGTTCGGTATTTACTTTTCTGAGGTACAGGCCAACGTGGGAGGACTATGGCTCACCAAGTTTACCGATGACTGCAAACTGGGCGCCATAATCGACTCTCCAGCTGACACAAACATCCTTCAAAAAGGTCTCGCAGAGACTGACAACTGGTGCCAGAGCCATGGTCTAAAGCTAAATGCCAAAAAGTGTATAGTCATACCCTTTGGCAAAAACAATGTGCCCCCAAATTACCACATAGGTGGTAACCCATTAAGTACAGAGAAAGTAATTGGGGATCTGGGGACCCAAGTTGATAGCAATCTCTCCTTTGACAACCACATTGCCAAAGTGGTTAGAAAGACCTTCTACATAGCCCACCTCATCATGAAAGGATTCACATCTAGATAGAGAGGTAATCATGCCCCTTTATTCATTCCTCATCAGGCCCATCATAGAATACAATGCCCCCTTTGGGATGTACCTTACCCGACACCTGCAGCAATTAGAAAGACCCCAAAAGTAGCTCACGAGGAGGATCAAGGGACTCAAAACAGATGCCATATGCTGCTCGGTTAAAAAAACTCCAGCTCTACTCAGTTGCTTACCGCCTACTTCGAGGCGATCTATGCCTGACATATAAAGCTATGTCCAACCCAGAATTAATGGACATTCTCCACCTCAGTCAATCTAAATCCCTTAGAGCCACGCACTCGAGGGACTTGAACCTCAGCATAGAAATAAACAGAACATGCTGGAGGGACAGATTCATAACCCAGAGGCTCCCTTCGCTCTGTAATAGAATTCCAATTCAAGTTGGGCAGAGCACCTCACTGACTCTCTTCAAGAAGAATCTTGAGTGGATAGGGGATCGTAGGGTTGTCCCGGGGATTACTTCCGTGTCACTATTAGACAGAGGCACAGTAAACTAAACTTTAAAAAGGGCACAGTATGCTCAAATCAAGGGGTGGCGTAAGCCAAACACAATTGGGCTAGGCTTATAAATGCCCCAGGGCAGATAGCCTAGTATGAACCTATGGTACTGCTCTTAAGACTTGGAAGCTGGATGTTAAAATTGCTTTTATAGAAGGCTAAGCAAATGCAGTTCATGTTGCTGGTACTTCATATTGTACAACATGTAGAATTGTCTTAGAATGGCCATGCTTTGTGCAATATATCCCGTCTGTATTCATTGCCAAATTGTACAGCTGTTATCAGAGGCTGCATGCTAATGCTGTTAAGTCTGTGGTTTTACAGAGCTGATAGAGTAAAATTAGGTGTATTGCATACATTATCTGTATACCTTGCATGCTCTGCACTTTACAGCCTTGAAATCTTTGTACTAATTCTGCCTCATTTAACTTTATTTTTGAGTGCGCATGAGCTTTTTTCCTGAGTGACCCCCCCAAACACACACACCTGGGATTAACTGCATAAAACATCTACTTTATCCACTGAAGCTGGCCATCTTAACTAAATAAAACCTCTGTGAAGCAAGAACCTGCACCCTACAGCTTTTATGTTGTAATAGGGGAATTGCAACTTAGTTACTGCCACTAGATTGGGCCAATACCTTAAATCAGCCTTACACACACAGTGTTCTAGTCCAAAGTATTTACTGTTTAAATTACTAAATTTTTGCTTTTACTTTCAGCATAGTCTCTCTGTACTTATTACAACTCTGTTAACTATCAAACAACCCTGTTTGTGTGCTTGCAGTGATAATTATATTAAGTATTCAAAAGCTACTTAGATTAAGCTTTTGTTAGATACTGATACTTTAAGTTAATACTCATCTTAAACGGATAATTTTTCAGCTCTTCTCCATGTGGGGCTAGGCCTGCTCAGTTAGCTTTGCTCACTCTGCTCCCCACCCTCCCCTCATAACATCAACCTTATACATAGCCTGACCACTCCCACACCTTTTCCAGCTATTCCGTAGCCTCCTTAATTATTCCCCCAGTCATACCAGCCCTCCTATCTTCTCTACCTCCCCACCCATTCTAAATAGGGTCATGTAGTACTCAATCCCCTAAATTAATCACTATCCTGCTCATATTCATTCCATCACACTGAACTTGACCACAATCATATCCATCACTATTACTTTGATCTCATTTCTCTTACTTTAACAATAATCATAACTTTCCAGACACCCAACATACCTCCTACACCCACCTGTACAACCACTCCACATAACCCACATTTATCAAGTTACTCATGACATCCATCCTAGCTTACTCGCAGCCAATACCTCTGTACTACCCAAAGTAAAAATTTTACCTCTCCAAAGACGTCCATTTATCACACCACCAGTAGCAACTAAACCATTTTCAGGCCATCAGCCATAAATCTCCAAAGCCTTAGAAACAAGATACCCGAACTCCAGGAGTGGATTTCACAAAACAACCCAGATATTATAGGAGCTACCAAAACCTGGTTGAAATTACATGTATATGGACAATACAGTTACGACTACTGAATCCTACACGATTGCACTTTATAAGCACTTACCATGAGTGCATGGATTGTGCTATCCTAAACAAACCAAGATGCTGTCCTCCAAAAAAAGGAAGTCAATCTGGTGGTCCCCTGCCATAAACAAGCCATACAACAGAAGGAAGAAACTGTTGCAAAAGAGTAAAATCCCATGAGTGGAGGAGCTCCCTGGTCAGCCTCAGTAAGAAGCTGTGATCCCTGATAAAATCCTCCAAAGCTAGTTAAGAAAACAAAATCGCCACTGATTCTACAGACCACCACAAAGCATTCTATAGCTATGTCACGAATCTCAATGGCAACACTCAGATCTGTTCAGAGTTACAGCACAACGGCACTAAATATACAGACCCAACTGATATTGCCAACATCCTGGCACATAGGTTCAGTGCTAACTTTCACCCCCTAAAGAGCCCATCTCTATACCAAAAGAATGCAAAGTTCCTGTAATCACGGCTGCACAGGTAAAAAAACACACTCTCCAAAGCCAAGAACACAGCATCCATGGGATCAGACATCCCAGGCTGTGTTCCACACGAACTGGCACCCCACCCAAGTACCATGTTCAATCATAGCCTCACCTCAGGCTTTGTGCCTGCTGAATGGCGCACAGCGACGGTTATCCCACTGCACAAGGGAGGAGCCATCACGGACCCCGGGAACTACCACCCCATTAGCCTGACGAGCCTGTCTGCAAGGCCATGGAACGTATCATCATGGAACTTATAAACAAAGACACTGGTAATCTCCAAACTTTGGACTCCACCCAGTTTGGGTTTGTAAAAGGCAGATCATGTCTTCTAAACCCGATAGACTTCTTTAAAGCAGTCACCAAAGCCGTAGACCAGGGTAAGGTGGTTCACACAGCTTATCTAGATCTTGCCAAGGCTTTCGACACCATCCCCACTCAGGGATTTATACCTAGTTTAGTGAGTTTATCTATAATTCCAATGTCACAAGATGGGTTGCCAACTGGCTCACTAACAGAATCCACACTGTGAAAGTAGCAGACTCCAGATCCGACTTCAGACCAGTGACAAGTGGAGTACCACAGGGTTCAGTCCTCTCCTGTTTGGTATCTACTTCTCTGAAGTACAGGCTAACACAGGTCGTCTTTGGCTAACTAAGTTTGCACATGACTGCAAACTAGGAGCCATAATCAAAACTCCTAACAATGTGGACATCCTACAAAAGGGACTCACTGAGACAGATGCCTGGTGTCAAAGCCATGGCCTCAAGCTCAATGCCAAAAAGTGCACCGTCATCCCCCTTGGTAAAAACTCTGTACCCATGAACTACAACATAGGCGGTAGTATACTTAACACCGAAAGTGTGATGAGACCTTGGGACACAGGTGGACAGTAGCCTCTCCTTTGATAATCACATTGCCACAGTAGTCAGGAAACCCTTCTACATGGCGCACCTCATCGCAAAAGGTTTCTCATCCAGAAAAAAAGAGAGAGGTCATTGTTCCCCTCTACTCATCACTCAGACCCACTATGGAGTACAATGCCCCTTTTGGTATGTACCTCACAAGACATCTACAACTGGAAAGGCCATAGAAATACCTCACAAAAGAGTATTACCAGCCTCAAATGCCCCACGCAGACAGTCTCAAAAAAACTCCAGCTTTACTCTGTCGCATATCGCCTACTCAGAGGTGATCTCTGCCTAACACACAAAGCTATGTCAAACTCAGAGCTGTTGGACATGCTCCACTTAAAGAAATCCCAATCCCTCCAAGCTACACGTTCTAGAGAACTAAATCTAGTCACCACAATAAACAGAACATGCTGGAGGGATAGATTCCTGTCGCAGAGACTTCCCATACTCTGGAATAAATTACCCATCTATATCAAACAAAGCTCCTCATTAGCACTCTTCCAAGAAAAATCTTGATGATTGGATGGGAAATACGAAATTCACATCTGTGGCTCTGCTCGACAATGGCAAAGGAAAATAATTTTCTTGGGTGGCAAAAGCCAGGGTACCTTTTTGGCTGGGCTTGTATAGGCCCCAGGGCAGATAGCCTAGTACCTACCTATGAACCTAAAAGATACCGAATCCCCTGGCTACTCATGGTTCAGAACAGACTGGCCCCACAAGAGAGGAGGAGCAGCAATACTCTTCCCTAGCAATTATACATTAATTCCCTACTCAAAACCAACACCCAACTTTTCCCCAGCTGAAGTACTAATCTCTATACTAAAACAACCATAAAAACATTTGCATAATTGCTCGGTATATTCCTCCAGGAAACATACCAATATTAGAAAACGTACTTCCCAAAATATAGATAATGAAATCATCATTCTAGGTGATGTGGGCAATGTCTAGCCACTCTGTTTACAACTTCTCCCAAATAATTGGAGACATCACCAGACCCAACAAAAAAAAAAAAAAAAAAAACAGCTAGGGCTCCACAACAGACTGGATATTAGTGTCCCACCATAACAATGTTATCACTGCAGGCATACTACCCAGTACCATTAGCGACCACCACGCAGCATATATCCTATACAAAACTACCCCAACTCCAGACCAACACCAATAAAAATCAACCAGAAATTTGACTAAGTTCCAACCATCCACATTTAATTAAACCTTAGCTAAAGTAAACAGGGAACCCCTCAAATCCTTACCACTTAATGAGGCTGTTGAATTCTTTAACTCCACATTCCTAGACATCCTAAATAGGCAAGCACCCACCCGCCAAAAGCAAAATATAACCATGCAAGCTGGCTCTCAAAATCCATCAAAGAAATGTCCACAAGTGATAAAAATGTGGAAATCATGACAGAAAAACAAAGACCCCCCCTCAACTCTACTACATTACAAGCAATTTTGTAACCAGACAAAAACGTTTAATAACCAGGGATAAAAAAGACCACTTCCGCCAAGTACAAGGCCAACATTAAAATAATCCCCAAAAAGTCTGGTCCTCCATCAACCAACTATTACAGCCAGGCTCTCAAAGCAACCCATCCCCTGACCCACATAAAACCCCCATCGAACTTGCCACCCTCTTCAATTCCTTCTTTGACACCACAGCCTAACCAACACCATTCCTATAGTTAACACGACAACAAATGATGACCAAATTATCCCAGAAACCAATTCTACCCTCACCTCTAACCTAAAATTCTCCTCCATACCCACCACAAAAACATTTACTTAAGCTAAAACCCTGTACTCTGGGTCCCAAACTATCTACTCCCACACTTCCTGCAGCTAGCTGCAAACTCTGTAGCTCATCACATCAGCATACTCATTAACAGATCAATTAAAGAAACCCTGGTCCCAGACGTCTGGGGGAAAAAAGCATTCATTCTCCCCTTACACAAAGGTGGCACAAACTTTCAACCCATAGCAATTCTCTCACCCCTCTAAAACTGGAAAAATGCATCCATGCCCAACTCCAAAACCACCTGCTTGAAAATCAAACTGTCACCCACTCAGCATGGTTTCAGACCAGGATATACAGCACCACTACCGCCCTCCTATCCTTTCTTGATACAGTTAACTGAGCACGAGATTCTGGTAAAATAATCACTTCACTTTTCCTCAACCTCTGCAAAGCTTTCTGTACCATTTCCCACACTATCTTCCTCTCTAAACTATCCATCCTCCACATTTCCCCACCTACCCTACAATGGTTCAATAGCACTCTCTCCAATTGGCAACAATCTTACTCTCCCATTCTCAATACTTCCACAGGGGTACCCCAAGGGTCCATACTGTGTCCTCTATTACTCTCCCACAATGCTCAGTAATCCAGTATGCTGATGACCCAACAAATATGCACTGCAAATTCCTGCTCTGAACTCCAGCAAATCACCCAGCATGCCCTCACTTCTACTGCATCTTGGATGCTTAATCATCCTGCCCTAAATCCAAAAAAAAAAACCCTAGTAAGTTTTACCCCTAAGAAAACCACTCCCCTACATAAACTTTTCACTATACAAGCCCAAGACAATACCACTATAAGCGTTGTCACACACACTAAATTACAAGGCATAATAGATGAAAAGCTCAACTTTGACCTACATGTAAACAGTATAAAAAAACACACCAAAAGATTGGTATGCTCTATAGGCACCAACACTTTCTTAGCCACTCTACTAGACAAACCATTACAACTACCTTATTACCCTTTCTCCTTTATGGTGCCCCTCTTCTGACTAATATCAGACATTCTTCAAAATCCAAACTTGATACAGGTTTACAGCAGAATAGCCAAATTTGCCACCAAGGCCAAATTCTCATCCCACCACTCTAACTCACTGAAACAATTAGGGTGGCTGGAATTCCCCCACCCACGCTCATTCACCCAACTAACTATAGTGCACCAAATAAATCTACAGACCCACATACTGTCCTGCTCTCTCATCTCTACTTGACAAATACCAACCCGCCAGGCAAATAAAATCTGAAAATCATCTACTTCTAAACGTAAAAAAGCCCACCTTACCTGCTGGTTAACTCCTCTACTCCTTCACTGCCACCAAATTATGGAACTCACTTCCACCTTCTATAAGAAGCACAGGCAGCACCACCTTCAAACAAATATTGAAAAATCATCTCAACTCTTCCTGGCTATGTACCTGCTCTGTAACCTAACCTCTTCCTTCTCCTTATATCCTAACTAAACTCCTATGCTTTCTCCATATTTATTATTCTTTTTTCCACTTGTTGATACTGGTACAATGCTACTGATTGATATAAATTGTTTATACCTCTCTGATTAAGTTGGCAACCAACTAAATTCCCACTTTAATGTATATTTTCTGTATATATTGCTGTATCCCTGCTTTTATGTCTATATCTGTATATATTACTGTAATCAAGTGCAACACTGTTTCCACTTCTGTACCAATGTTTACTTTTTTTTTTTATGGGAAAGTCCGACTTGGAACAAAGCTAATTTTCAGCAGAGGCCTGGGGAGAAACACTCCTAATGCATGTCGTCGTAATGCGGGAGGAAACCAGAGCACCCGGAGAAAACCCACATGAACGCATGGAGGACATTGCAGACTCCACACAGAAGGCACTCCAGCACAGAAACGAACCGTAAAATCTCTTGCTGTGAGGATACAATGCTACCACTGCAACATCTGATTTTTTTGGAGCTTTTCTCCCCAGGCCTCCACTGAAAATGGTCTCAGTTAGGCCCAACAGACTTTCCCAATGTTGAGCCATTGACACTGTTTAATCAAAGCTAGACAGGAGGTAAAAATAGCTACCCGGTTGAAGGGTAATTTGATCAAGATCTGGAATTCCTTAAATTTAAGAAGAGTGTTACTGGAATCCTGAGAATTAATTATTGCAGTGCTTGTTTATATTAGGGCTCCATCATCCAGACTTAGTTAAGAGACAGCTGCGTCTTAGCAGTTACTTACACATCCAAAGAATTTGATGGTAAAGGATTCCGCCTAAACAGTGCTGTCATAAAGATGGAAGGAGCTTTTGAATATAACCAGACTATCGCTCAGTTTTAGATTTGCATATAATCTCTGTAAACACTGGTATTGAAAGATGCTTCCAGCTTCACACTTTAGGTGAATCTAGCTGACCTGTGGTATAATATGATCAGGGAAAATTGGAAATGGTGGGGAGCAAAAAGCTGCCCCATACTGGGAAGGAAAAAGTCCATGATTTTAAATCGTTCTGGCTGGGGTGTGGACTAACTGGTCTAGAGAGTTTGCACGGAAGTCCAGAAATTTCTTAGCATATATGTTTCAGAATCTCTCACAGTGAATGGTGTTTAGCTTAATGAGACACCATACTGGTTAGGTAGGTCTTATTAGGTGAGGGGGACAAAGGAGTCCTAATGTTGGCTACAAGACATGATGAAGGGTTATGTTAACTGTAAATTGGATGTGGAGAGTTCCAGGTCTTTGTTTTGTAATGAGTCTGCATGTGAATTTTTTTTTTTTTTTTGAGAATATGGAGACATGTTTGGTCTTAAAACCCTGAACTGATAGGAGTGCCTCCTCATTAGTCTCGCACCAGGTTTCTTGATTATGAATATATTGATGTTTTCCAGGGTAGTAATAGAGATGTTCTTAGTGTTTCACTGTTGCAGTCATCACATTTGGGTTATATGCTTGCAGTAGCCCTCAGTCGGCCTGATTAAGAAAGGCTTGGGTCACTGTCTCATCTTCCATGACGTCAGGTAATCAGGGGTATAAAGCATGCAGCCGACGCCATTGCATCAGTTTTCCTTGCCGTGCGGTACCTGAAGCAGAAGCAGTTCGTAAGTGCTGGTCGGCAGACCCCTGAAATTTTCGTTTTCGAGTTTCAGAACCGAAGTCTTCAACTAAGCTAAGTACCCCATTGGGGAAACATTTTTTTGCTCTAAACCGTTCGGTAACAGTCAATTATATTTCTTGTGGAAAGCAAATACCTCAAAGACTTTCATTCGTACTGCATTCCTTGCTTAGGCCTTGACCATGACATACCTCGCTGTTGGTTTTGTGCCTTAAACAATGAACTATTAGTCAATTTACACTTCTAAATATTTTGGTACTTTGTTCAATTATCCAGATATGGCTTCGGTAAGCCACCAGACTACAGACATTCCAAAAAAACGCAAAGATAAAGACAAACTGCAACCGACGCTTCTCCTAAGCTAGTCGCCAGTTCTCTGGTACTCAGTGAGACACTTTCGCAGCCCCTGATGCTCACTACTTCAGATTCACAGGCCTCTACTGAGACCCATTCTGAGTCTGGTATGCCGCGAGATGCCTCAACTGTGGAACCTGCGGATGTCTCTACCTTGGATGGGTCTGGAGCCACTGTGCAAGCACCAAGGGTGTATTCAGGCCTACTGACTTGCATATTAAACAGACGCCATTTTCTTCAAGGTCTAAAACTCTATCCATGCCTAGAAAACAGACGCCCAGACTGCATGGTCAGGCCTCTATGCCTAAAAAATAAATGATAAAGGCTGAAGACAGTACAGTTTTGTTCCTACCATAAATGTAGATGTTCGAGTGTATACAGTCATTACATTTGGGTGTTCCTGCAGTCAGGCAGTCCCGCAGTCGGCCCGAGTTCCAAAGTCTTGGTCCAGCGTCAATTACTGTCGCTTCTTCCCAGACGTCAGTATGCCAGGGGTATACAAGATGCAGCCAACGCCATTTTCTTAATTTTTTTTTGCCTCTGATGTCAGGTGTCCCCAAAAAGGTAGGCAATGTAAATTGCTAATAAAACATACATAAGAAAAGCAAACAAATACTTTCTGTTACCAGCAAATACTCCCCATAGGTAGCAAAGGATAGAATACTAGGGTAAGTACCAACAAGTAAGAGGGGAAGGAGGGAGGGTAACCTGGACTGCAGAAGTGTATACACTCTAACATCTATATTTATGGTAGGTACAAAACTGTACTATGTTCATAGTGTTACACTGCTGCAGTCATTACACTTTGGTAGAATCCCAAAGCTGAGGTAGGGTGGCTGGTTCTATAAGGCATTAGGGGTGGCTATAAGGCCCTGCAGAACTGCAGTGGCAAAGCCAGCTCTGGATTTAGAGTACACAGGCATATGATAATGCTTGGTGAAGGTATGTACAGAACTCCAAGTTGCTGCTTCCAAAACGTCCTTGGTAGGTACTCCTCTGAGGTAGGCAGTTGAAGTGGCCGTTGCCCTGGTGGAATGAGACCTAATGCTGTTTAAGTGCAGTTTTCCCATGGTGTGTATAGCAGAAACGTATACAATGCCCTATTCATTTTGAAATGGCTTTTCCCTGTGTTCCTGCAGCATATGCTACAAATAATTGCTCAGTTTTCCTGAAAGCTTTCGTTTTGTCCAAGTAGAAGCGTAACTGCCTGTGTATGTCCAAGGAATGCAGTAGTCTCTCCCCTTTATTCTGTGGATTTGGATAAAAAGTTGGCAAGTGAATAGTTTGGTTTAGAGCCACACTTGATACCACCTTTGGCATAAAAGTAGGGTTTGTTCTTAAAAACACCCTGTTGTGGTGGAAAATGATGAAAGGTTCCACTGCCATTAGTGCCTGTAATTCTGAAACTCTTCGAGCTGAGGTTATTAGCAGGAGCAGAGCAGTTTTCCAAGAGACCTATTTTAAGTCTGCTGAGTTAGCTGGCTCAAAAGGAGGTAAAGTTAATTTTTCCAAGACGAAGTTGAGGTCCCAAGTTGGAGTCGGTGCTCTACGGGGTGGTCTTATGTTTTTAGCCCCTCTGATGTACTGTTTTAGCAAAGGATGAGAAAAAAATTGGTGGATCTGTGTTGTAATGAGCAGAGATGGCAGATGCATGGATCTTAATGGATGAAAAGGAGAGAGGCCTTTGTCCAGCATCTCACTCAAGTAGTATCTGAGGAATGTTTGGGACAAGAGGGTCAAGGCTGTGAGCCTAGTTCCAGGCACAGAATCTTCCATGTGTCCGAATAGGCTTTCCTGGTGCTAGGCCTTCTGGCCTCCATAATGACAACCATAACAGCGTTGGAGAAAGGCATTGTTTGCTTGACTAAGGAATCTGCCATGCAGCCAGGTTTAAAGTCTTGAGCTGGCCGTGAAGTATCTGATTGTTTTGCCGAGTCAGAAGTTGTGAGATTTGAGGCAAAATCCATGGTGGTCCTTGTGCTAAGTTCTTTAAGATTGGGTACCGGTGCTGGCATGGCCAGTCTGGGGCAATCAGGATCATCTTTGGCCTTTGTCTGGCTTTTATGAGTACCTTTGAAAGGAGAGATATTGGTGGGAAAGCGTATACTTGTAGGTTTTTTCCAGCTGAATGAGAGGGCATCCACTTTCCATGCTTGTGGGTGGTAAGTCCTTGTGCAGAATTTCTGTAGCTGACAATTCATTGGGGATGCGAACAGATCTATGTCCGGGCTCCACCATTTCTGTGTCATCATCCTGAACGTATGTGGATATAATTTCCACTCGTGCGGATCCATGATGTTTCTGCTCAAGTCGTCCGCCAGTGTGTTTTTCTCTCCTGGCAGGAATTGTGCTTGCAGATGAACTTGATAAGTTATAGCGTGTTCCACAAGGTCATAGCTTGTCTGCACAGGTGATATGAGTGAGTGCCCCCTTGCTCGTTTATGTACCACACTACTGTGGTGTTGTCTGTCTTTAGTAGTAGTTGTCCTGGATACAGAAGGTCCTTGAAAGCTATAAGGGCATTTTGGACAGCTAGCATCTCTTTTTGCTTGAGGTGAAGATGCCTTTGGGGCCACTTGCCCTGAATACATTTTCCTGCCATGTGTACTCCCTAGACGTAATCCGAAGCATCTGTTGTCAGTGTTTGCCTGGCTGTGGGTTGAGTGAAAGGTCCTCCCTTGTTGAGGTGACAGGCTTGAGCCCACCATTGAAACTCCTGTTGAAGGCAAGGAATAAGTGGTATTACGGTTTCCAAACTGTGACATTGTTGAGAACAGACGCTCTTTAGGTACCACTGTAGTTTCCTCATATGCAGTTTGGCATATGGAATTAGTAGCATGCAAGATGCCATGTAACCCAAGGCCTACACAGAATGTTTCTTGCAGGGAGCTGGGTTTTTGTTGCCATCAATTGGAAATAGTCAGTTGTCCTTGCTTGTCTGGCATGAGATGTACCATCTGGGCCGTTGTACTCAAGCTGGCACCCAGGAATATTATCTCTTGTGAGGGCACTAGTTTTGATTTCTTTTAGTTTACTGTATACGCTAGGCAAATTAGCAGTCTTTACAAACGCCAGATGCTTTAGAAGAATGTCTTTGCTCTCTGCTTGAATAAGGCAGTCGTCCAAGTATGGGTAAATTTGAATTCCTTTTTGTCTGCAAAATGCAATTACTGGTGCCAGGCATTTTGTAAAGACCCTGGGCACAGTAGAAAAGCCAAAGGGCAGTGCAGAGAATTGGTAATGCATTGAACCTGCTAAGAATCTGAGGTATCTTCTGCAATCTTGTCTGATAGGGACATGCAGGTATGCCTCCTTGAGGTCCAAAGTTACAAGCCAAGCTTTCTTGCCCAGCATGGGAAGAAGCTGCTGTAGTGTCAACATTTTGAATTTCAGAACATCCAGGTAAGTATTTAGAGAAGAAAGATCCAGAATGGGCCTCCAGGCTTTGTCCTTTCTGGGAACCAGAAAGAGTCTTGAGTAAAATCCTTGTCCTTGCTCCTGTGTTGGTACCTTTTGAATAGCTCTCATGTCCATGAGTGCTGTAATTTGCCTTTGAACCTCTGTCCATTGATTTGGTGGCAGATTTGGCATTCCTTTTAACCTTGGCAGAGTGTGAAAGTGGAACCTGTAACCTTGAGACACAATATTGAGAACGCATTTGTCTTTGGTGATCATTTGCCAATTGTGACTGAAAAGTGCCAGTTTTCCCCCCAAGGGGGCTGCCAAGAGAGAGAGGTTTGGCAGCTGTAGTGGGAAGTCATTGGGGCTGTTTTTTATAAGGTTGAGGCCTGTCTTCCCCTTCTTTCTGGGTTGAAGCACCCCATTGTCAAGGCCTGTAAGTACTTGTGGTTGACCTCTGCCTCTTGGATGTCTGTCTGAAACTGGAAAGGACCAATTCTTTGTTGGCCAATTTCTGCTAAATCAAGGAGGCTGAACCTGTAAGAAATCCTTCACCGTTTGCATAGATTTTGCCTTATCCGCCATTTTCTTTAATACCTCTTCTGCCTTAACTCCAAATAAAACATCCTGCTGCAAAGGTGCATCTAATAATTTTGCTTTAACATGATTTGGTAAAGTCTGCTCTTTTAACCAAGCACGTCTTCTAATGACAGACCCTGTAACTACTGCTCTACAGGAGGCCTCCAAGAAATCAAAACCACATTGCAAAGTATGTTATCCCACTTGTTCAGTTGCGTGCAATAAATCCTGCATTTCCTTATAATTGGGAAGATGTGAATTTGGAAGCATTTTTTGTTTCAACTCAGATATCAAATATTGCTGGTTTTTAAGCATGTGAAACTGGCAATTTACAGCTCTCATTGCTAAAGTTGCGGATGTATACACTTTCCTCCCCATCTGTAATGCTCTGGAATCTCTGTCAGAGGGGACTGGATTTTTTGCTGTAGAGGCCTTTACCCCTTTGGGACCCTGGGAAATAGTTTCAGGGTCAAGGCTTTTATAAAGGAATTGGTTTGAGTCAGGGACTCTGTAGTATCTGTCTGGCTTTAACTGGAGCAGGAGGTAAAGAATCAGGATTTAAACTGGATTCAGAACAAACATAATCCACAATATCTAACACTGGCGGAATAGCAAGGGGTCTGTGTTGAGGTAATAAAAGAAAATCTCCGAGCCTTTTCTTGGATTCTGAGTAATCCTGGCCCTCCCAATGGAAATGCTCCCGCATGGTATGCAAGGTTTCCCCAAAGGAGTAGTCCTCTGGTGGAGAGGCTGAAGGAATAGATTCCTCAGCATCAGAATCCTCATAAGGTGGTAAAGAGTATCCTTGGTCAGAGGATGAATCTGAGGAGATGGACACCTGGTCGGATGAGTCATAGTCTGCATCCTGTCTAGGCCTTTTATCAGGGGGAGGGTGGGACCCCCTGATCAGAGTAATTAGGTCTTCGGCCATTTTGAGCATCCGTTTCGTAGGCATGGAGGCCTGTCCTGGTGAATGCTGAAATTGTTTCTTTGTTTTAGGTTTAACAGAAGATTTAATGGTTAACTGAGTAGGCCTGAAAACACCCTCTGAAGCTGCGTGTTGTTCGGCTACTCCGGAGCACTCTGAAGTGGTAGTCGCGGTAGGCTGCAAGTCTGATGTATCCGAAAGCCCAGCCATCTCCACGTAGGAGTCAGAGGCGGCCCGTGGTTCCAAAGAAGTGGTAGTCAGGGCTGCAAAGGGGCCTCTCTGAAAACCGGTGATTGGCCTAGAAGAGGCCTCGTCGTCAGTTTTGGGCCTCTGATGCCTGTCCTTGTCTTTGCGTTTTCTGTGTAACCCGGTCGTTGGTAGTTCCGACGGCATGGTGTAATTGAATTTTCTGCCAAAATAATTCCGGGCAAAATCAAACAGACGTTTAATAGTGCACTTGTTAAACCTAGCACAAAACCGACAACCTGTGACGTAGTGGTCTGGGCCTAGGCATGGGATACAATAGGAATGGAAATCCTTAGGAGTTATTTGCTTCCGACAAGAAATACAAATAACTTTTACTGACATTGGTCTGAGGCAAGAAAAAGTTTCCCCAACGGAAGTTCCCCAACGGGGTACTTAGCTTTGTAGAGGACTTCGGTTCTGAATTCGGAATGAAAATCTCAGGAGTCGGCCGACCGGCACTTGCGAACTGCTTTTGCATCGGGCACCGCGCGGCAAGAAAGACTGAAGAAAATGGCATCGGATGCATCTTATATACCCCTGGCGCAGGCGTCGGGGAAGAGGCAACAGCAACCGACGCCGGACCAAGAGTTTGGAACTCTGGCCGACTGCGGGATCGCCTGATGGCAGGATAACCCAAGTGTAATGACTACAGCAGTGTAACATGATGAATATATTACTTTAATCAGGGGAAGCCACCCTTCCCCCTCTAACAGACCTAGGACTGAGTTTGCTTATGATTCTTCTGATCAGGATTCTGAAATTTCTGTTTCCTCTGATGACCAGGATTTACCCTTATGTACCCATGAGGATTCTGATGCAGAGGACTCTATTCCCTCTGCTTCCCCTCTAGAGGATTTCTCTTTTGGTGAAACCTTGCTTACTCTTAGGGAGCATTTTCGCTGGGAAAGCCAGGATTACTCCAACTCTATATATATATATATATTAAAAAAAAAAAAAAAAAAAAAAAAAAAAGGCTTAGGGATTTCTTACTCCTGCCCCAAGACAGGCCTTTAGTTATCCTCCCTGTACAGGACATTGTTGATGATGCCTTTTCAGAATCTAGCTTGGTCCCTGACTATTTACCTCCTACTCCCAGAAAACCTGATAGATATTACAGGGTTCCTGACTCTCAAGTTCCTCTTTAAAAATCCTACTGCGGATCCTTAGACCATTTCACAGGGACATTAAGGCTACTACTGCCAAAAATCCTACCCCCTCTGATAGAGATTCCAGGGCGCTGGCGAGATGGGGTTAAGAAGGTATACACTTCTGCAACCTTGGCCATTCCGGTTTCATATGTTAAAGTATCAACATCATGATTCTTGACTGTGCTGAAAATAAAGATTTACAGGACTTAATGCACTCTGCTGAACATGTTGGAAAACATACTTTGCAATGTGGTTTTGATTCACTAGATGCATCTTACAGGGCTGCGGTCACTGGGTCTGTACTTAGAAGGCATGCTTGATTTAAGGAGCAATCTTTGCCAGATCATGTTAAAGTTAATTGCTGCATGCTCCCTTAAACCAAGACCACTTGTTTGGCAACAAAGCAGAAGTAGTACTTAAAAAGATGGAGGAAAAAGCTAAATCTATGCAAACTGTTGAAGATTTCCTGCAAGTACAGCCTCCCAAATTTAGTCGGCAAATTTAGGTAGGCATTGGCCCTCTAAAAATTGGTCCTTTCCTGCCTCTTTCAGGCCAAACCCAAAACGTACAGTTTTGTACCTACCATAAATGTAGATGTTAGAGTGCTAATACAGCTGCAGTCAGGCGGGTCCTCGGTCGGCCGAATTCCAAAGTCTAGGTCCGGCGTCGGTTGTTGTCGCTTTCTTTCCTGACGTCAGTGCGACAGGGATATACAAGACACAGCCGACGCCATTTTCTTCAGTCTTTCTTTCCCCAGATGTCAGGTGCCCCCAGAGTGTATATATATATATATATATATATATATATATATATATATATATATATCTGTATTATATATAATCATGTAATGCAATATAATCAAAAATCAGTAGTTGCAAGCAAATACACCATAGAAGGATAACCCAATCAGGTTGTAAGAGTAGGAGTTAGCCACTAGGACTGTACCAAGAGGGGAAGGAGGGAGGGAAACCTGGACTGCAGCTGTATTAGCACTTGAACTTCTACATTTATGGTAGGTACAAAACTGTACTATGTTCATCGTGCATACAGCTGCATTCATTACAGATGGGTAGAATCCCAAAGCTACGCACAGGGTGGTAGGCACTAGGTGGAACTGGGAGGAGCCAGAATGCCCTGCAACACAGCAGTGGCAAAGCCTGCTCTAGTTTTGGAGTATAAAGGTAGGTGGTAGTGCTTAGTGAAGGTATACACAGAACTCCAAGTGGCTGCCTCCAAAATATCTTTGGTAGGGACTCCCCTGAGGAAGGCTGCAGAGGTAGCTGTGGCCCTTGTGGAGTGGGATCTGATGCCTGCATGTACAGATTTACCATGAAAGGAGTAACAAAACCGTATGCAGTGGCCTATCCATTTTGAAATTGTCTGTTTGGAAATTGGCTTCCCTTGAGCTCCTACAGCATAGGACACAAAGAGTTGTTCTGATTTCCTGAAATTAGAAGTTATGTACTCACCATAACGTTCCATCTGAGTAGGTGTATTCATTTGTCTGCAACCTGTGGGTTATGGATCCGACATCGGATCCGAACCGGCATGGTTTTCCAGCTATGGATCCAAGCTCTCAGCTCCTCCCCTCACCCATAATGCCCTGCTCTACCCTCATGACCTCAGATCGAGTTTGCCAAAGCAACAACACCCTGAAAAGGGTAACATAGAATAAGCAGGAAACTGAAAGGTCAGGGGATAGGAGGCGGGATGGTTGCAGACAAATGAATACACCTACTCAGATGGAACGTTATGGTGAGTACATAACTTCTAAATCTGAAGTAGGATATTCATTTGTCTGCAACCTGTGGGACAGAGTCCCCAGCTACCTGAATCTTGGGCGGCCATCATGGAAGGATATTCCGAGCACCGCTGAGCCAAAGGATGCTCTACCCTAGATGCAAGATCCAACTTATAGTGGGAAATAAAAGTATGAGATGAAGCCCACGTGGCTGCTGCACAAATATCATCTAGAGGAACCCTAGCCTTGAAGGCTGCGTAGATACTGACCGGTTGAATGGGCATGAACCCTTCCGTGCGGGCCTTCCTGAAGCTTGATAAGCCAATAAGATGCACTGTGAAATCCAGCGGGACAGAGAAACTTTAGAAATTGGCTTGCCCAAATTGAATTTTGCAAAGGAAATAAACAACTGGTCGGATTGCCTATGACCAGCCGTCCTGTTCAGATAAAATCTAAGTTGCCTGTGAACATCTAATGAATGGAGCTTATATTCACCTTTGTTTTCATATTTAGGGAAGAAAACAGGGAGGTTAATGGACTGATTGATGTTTGCTTCAGAAGCGACTTTAGGAAGAAAGGACGGATTGGTCCTGAGGTAGACACGGTCCGGATGAAACACCAAGTAAGGAGGTTTAGCTGATAATGCTTGAAGCTCAGAAACTCTCTTGGCCGATGTAATGGCTACCAAAAAGGCCGTCTTGTAGGACAAGAATTTGAGATCCACCGTAGCCGCTGGCTCGAAAGGGGGGGCGGTCAAGGCCTGTAGAACCAGAGAGAGGTCCCAAGGAGGAACCGCTTGTTTTATAGGGGGCCTGAGAAGAAGTACCTTTAAGAAAAATTTTACACAATTTGGCTGACATAAGAGGATTAGAGTCATGGCCAATGTGATAATGAGAAATTGCCGCCAGTTGTACTTTGACTGTGGAACTGCTGGCACCATCGTTAAAGAGAGTGGTTAGAAAGTCAAGCACTAATGGAAGAGGAGCCGTGAAGGGATTCAGGCCTTGCCGCTCCACAAAGAAAAACGTTTCCACTTGCTGCGTAAACCTTTCTAGTGGATGGTTTATGAGCTGCCACCAAAATTGCCTTAACAGGTGACGAAATACCGAGTCCTGATCAAGAGTGGAACTGGAGCAGCCAAGCGGTCAGCTTCAGGTTGTCCAGATTCGGAGGAGGAATGCAGGATGGATGGGATATCAGATCCGGGATGGGATCTAGAATCCAAGGAGGATTCACCGAGTGAGACCTTAGGAAGGGGAACCAGATCTGTCGAGGCCAAAACGGAGCAATGAGAATCATTCTGCAACCCACCCGAGAGGCTTTCTGAAGAACTTGGAGCATCAGAGGCAAGGGTGGATAAGCATACAGAAGACCGGGTGGCCAAGCATGCACCAGAGCTGCCTTCTTGGGAACCTCCGGGAGGAGGTATCAGAGCAAAAACTGTCGACTTGGTGTTTGAGGGAGAGGCAAAAGATCGCATGAAGGGGTTCCCCACCGCGCGAATATGCTCCGCTACTTGACAATTGAGAGACCACCTGTAAGGGGTCAGAATGGTGCGACTGAGCTTGTCCGCTAGGATGTTGGACCGACCCGGAAAGTGCGTTGCTATTAGAAAGCGGTTGGAGGAGATTGCCCATTCCCAAACTCTCATGGCTTCTCGACAAAGAGGGTAAGACCTTGTTCCCCTTGCTTGTTGATGTACCAGACCACAGACATGTTGTCCAATTGAATCGCAATTGTTCCCAAGGGAAGAAAGCCCTGAAGTGCTAGCAACGCTAAGAGCACTGCTCTCATCTCTAGAACATTGATATGCAGGTCTCTGAATCGCCCCAAGTGCCTTGGACGGTCCGCCCGCAGTGCCCCCACCCGAGGCGGGAGGCGTCCGTGGTCACCGTGGCAGAGGGGAGAAGCACAAAATGGGCGGCCCCTGTGGAGATCCGGGAGGAAGCCACCACAAGAGGGACCGCTTGGTAAGCCTTGCTGATCGCAATGGGATGATGCATGGGGAGAGCAAGGTATGACCACTGTACTAAGAGCGCCCACTGTAGAATGCGATATTGAGCCTGGCAAGAGGAAGAAGTGCTATAGCAGATGCCATGGACCCTAGAGCCCTCAGGACCAACTCACTGGAACAGAACTTGGGTGGAGAATGGCCCGCACCTGGAGCTGCAGATTTTGAATTCTGTCCGCAGTGAGGAAGGCTCAGAACTCCTTGTGTCTAGCCTGGCCCCTATAAAATCTAAGAGCTGTGTGGGCGCCAGGTTGGATTTCTTTGTATTTATTGTGATGCCCAGAAGAGGGAGCAAGATGGAGGAAGGAGTCTCAAGGCCAATAAAAGTAGATGCCTTGTTGGGGCGGTAAGGAGCCAGTCGTCCAGGTAGGGAAACACCTGCACCCCTGAAGCCTCAGGTGGGCCGCTACCACTGCTAATACTTTGGTGAACACCCTGGGGGCTGTGGTGAGACCAAAGGGAAGGACCCGGAACTGGTAGTGACTGGCTCCCAGCCGGCGGAGGAACCTCCTGAGCCGCCTGTCCATCAGGATGTGGTAGTACGCCCTGAGGTCTATCGAGCACATCCAGTGATTTTCTCCCAGAAGGGGAGAATAGATTGCAGAGTGACCATTCGAATTTTTCTTTGGGGACTGCCAGATTCAAGAGAGAGAAGTCTAGGATTGGTCTTGGTTCCCCCGTCTTCTTTGGCACTAAAAAGAACCTGGAGTAGAACCCTGATCCGACCTGGTCTGGGGGAACGGGCTGGATGGCTCTTTTCTTTAGCAGATGGCCAATTTCTGCCAAAGCGGCCTCCCGTTGACCGGGTGGGACGTCTGGGAGGGACTTCAACTTTGGAAGGTGAAGGAAAGGGATGCGATATCCTCTGGATATGATTTGGAGAACCCAGCGGTCTGATATTATGGACTCCCAGGCCGCTAGGTGCCCGAACGCCCCCGACTGCCTCCAGAGTGGAGCAGTCGGGCAACCCTCAAGGTTGCTGCGGGCCGTTCAGAGAAAGGTTCCCTGACCCGAAGTTTCTGGGAGCCCCTCTGCCTCTAGGGCGGCGCCCTCCCTGTCCTCCTCTGCCACGGAAGGACTGGTTGTCCGAGCAGGCTGGGACTGCTGCGACTTCGGAACCACATCTTCTTCTGACCCTTTTGGTTCCTAGAGTAGGGCCTCTGGGGTGCAGAGAAGCGGATTCGACGGCAGACAGCCGCCTTCCGTCCTTCGCCTGGGTCAACGCCTCGCGAACGGTTTTGCCAAAGAGAGCAGAACCATCAAAGGGGCGCGCAAATGACGCTTTGAAGGGCTCAGAAAAATGCAGAGACGGAGCCAGGCCTGACGCCCAGTGACTAGGCCTGTCCCGCAGCTCAGCTGCGCCCGTAGCGTGGGAGAGTAGCCGTGACAGAGGTATTAGTAACTGACCTTAGAGTGGCCATACGGGTGGAGTGCAGAACCCTGTCCTCCTCCGAAATGGACTCTGGGGAGATGCAGCATAATCTTTAATCAGATCTCGCTGCATCCTAATGACATAAAGTGTAGTTCAGCGCCCTTACCGAGAAGGTCGCTGAACTAAACATCCGCTTTCAAGCGGTCCATCATCGAGACTCCTTGCTCGGGGATGGACTGAGGGACTCTCCTGAGCCAGTTCCTCTTGGTGGCCGCCGTCAACATGGCATCTACCGGAGGCCCCTTACTCCAATGGGCACGGTCGACGGTGGGCTAAGGATCCTATCGGGCCTCTTAGAATTGGCTCCACGGTGTCCGGTTCCTTCCACGCCCTGGTGGTAATGAGGTCCACCAGGGGTCGGCAGGAGGACACCCAAGAGGTAGACGGCCCGCTTCAAATGCCTCCAAGAACAGACTCGTCCGAGGAAGACTTGGGGCAGACCACCCTTATGCGAGTATTTCCATGATGTCTCCAAATGAGACATCCTCGGGGTGACCGTGGGAGCCTTCCCTTCCTCCAAGTCCGTGTCTTCTGTGAGAGACTCGGGAGTCAATGTGCCTCCTTTGCACGTATGCTTGCGAGGGACATCCTCTGGGGGCTGTCAGAGGAGTCCTGCAGCAGCAACTTGTTCCATTGGAACAACTTGGGGCACAGAAGCGGGCTGTCCCAGGGGCCGGATGGTGGAAGCCTGGCCCAGTGCTGAGGGAGCGCGGGACGGAGCCGGAACAAGTGCCGGCTTTCACACAAAAAAGAATAAAACAACTTCAAAACTCTGAATTAACAGTTAGAAAAACTAGCACTTAGCTGAGAGCTATAGAAACCAATCCAGTCACCATGCGCGGCAAACGAGATCCGAGGTCATGAGGGTAGAGCAGGGCATTATGGGTGAGGGGAGGAGCTGAGAGCTTGGATCCATAGCTGGAAAACCATGCCGGTTCGGATCCGATGTCGGATCCATAACCCACAGGTTGCAGACAAATGAATATCCTACTTCAGATGGCTTTGTTCTGTCCAAATAGTAACGCAGCTGTCTATGGCTGTCTAAGGAATGTAGCAGCCTTTCCCCTTTGTTCTGAGGATTGGGGTAAAAGGTAGGTAGGTGTATGGCCTGATTTAAAGCTACCCTGGATACTACCTTAGGCATAAATGACGGATTGGTTCGTAGGGAAACCCTGAACTGATGGAAGATGAGAAAGGGCTGCACAGCCATGAGGGCTTGTAGTTCCGAGACCCTACGAGCTGAGGTAATAGCCAGAAGGAAAGCTGTTTTCCAGGACAAATATTGCAAATCTGTTAAGGCAGCTGGTTCAAAGGGAGGCAATGTTAATTTTTCTAGAATGTAATTAAGATCCCAGGCTGGTATTGGTGGTTTCCTTGGAGGTCTTATATTCTTAGCCCCTCTGAGGAACTGCCTTAAGAGTGGGTGAGAGAATAAGGGTGGATCAGTATTGTATTCTGCAGAAATGTCTGAGGCATGGATTTTGATGGAGGAAAATGAAAGTCCACTGTTCGGCAGCTCAGCTAGATACTGTAATATCTGAGGCAAACTCAGTTTTCTAGGATCCTGGCCCTTTTTCTCATTCCAAGCGCAAAACCGTTTCCATTTTGCGGAGTAAGCTTTTCTAGTAGATGGCCTTCTGGCCTCCAAAACGACATCCTGCACCTCCTTGGAGAGTAGGGTCTGTTGTGGTGTTAAGGAATTTTCCATGCAGCCAGATTGAGTGTTTTCAGCTGGCTGTGAAGAGTTTTGTAGCTGTGCTGAGTCAGAAGAGGAGGCATTAGAGGTAGGGTCCAGGGAGGATAATGTGGCCCGAGGAACCTGCGGTCTCGGTTACAGATGACACCGCCAGAGAAGTGTAGTCGGTAGTCAGGGGCTGCGTAGGCATCTCGCTGAGAACCGGACCACGTGTAGCCGGTTTTGGCGTGGTGTCGGTGGAGACCGCAGACCTCTCGTGTCGGTCTGTCCTTGTGTTTTTTGGACAAAACAGTAGTCTGAGTCTCCGACGACATTTTATAATTAAAAGCTTTACCAAAAAAGTGCTGGGCGAACTCCGCCCGACGCTTAATAGTGCATTTATTAAAAGTAGCACAAAAGCGACAGCCCGAGATGTCGTGGTCTGGGCCTAAGCAAGGTATACAGAGGGAATGGAAATCCTTATGCGGTATTTGCTTCCCACAAGAAATACAATTGTTAACTTTGTCTGACATCAGACTGAGGCAAGAAAAGTTTCCCCAACGGGGTACTTAGCTTTAAAGAAGACTTCGGTTTCCAAATTTTCGTAATTTCAGGAGCTGGCCGACCAGCACTTGCTAACTGCTTCTGCTTTGGGCACCACACGGCAAAAAAGACTTGAGAAAATGGCGTCGGCGGTGTCTTATATACCCCTGTCGCGCTGACGTCAGGAAAGAAAGCGACAACAAACGACGCCGGACCTAGACTTTGGAATTTGGCCGACCGAGGACCCGCCTGACGGCAGAGAACCCATCTGTAATGACTGCAGCTGTATGCACGATGAACATCTAGCAGAACACCCACACTTCAGTCCCAAGGTACTCACAGGGCTAAGCAGTGGGGGGCTCCCACTTCCAAAGCAGGGAGTGGCAAGACTCTTCCCTATGGTAAACTGTCTCAATGACAACTTTAAATCTTCCAAGCCCTGCACAGCTGACTGTTCCCTTAAGGGGAAAGATTGTGAACTCATTACCCAGGACACCTGGGTTTTAAATATAGCTTCCCCAAGGATACAGATTCCACTTTCACTCCTTACCAACCCCAAACAGTTAGCCAGACCTACCCCCAAAATCAGTGGGCAGAGGCTCAAAAGCAAATTCTCTCTCTCAAGCATCAGGGCTATTCAACCTGTTCCAGAAGAGGAAAAGGGACAAGGTTTCTACTCAAGACTTCTCTTGGTGCACAGAAGAGACGACTCCTAGCATCCTATACTGGACCTCTCTATCCTAAAACACATTTCTAGTGATCCCATAATTCAAGATGGTAAGTCTTCACCAGCTGCTTCCTATGCTAGCCAAGGATGCCTGGTTGGCAACACTGGATTTAAAGGAAGCCTACATGCACTATCACTTCTCTGCCCTTTGGCTTATCTACTGTGCCCAGGGTATTCACAAAGTGCCTAGCTCCAGTCATTGCATTTTGCAGGCAAAGAAATATCCAAATATATCCATACCTGGACGATTGTCTAATTCAGGTAGAAAGCCAGGATATACTATTAAATCATCTGGCGTTTGTACAGAAATTGCTAACTTCTCTGGGGTACACCCATAAACTAAAAGAAATCACATCTTCTACCCTGCCAACAAATTGTATTTCCTGGGAGCAAGCTTGAACACAACTTCCCAGATGGCTTTTCTCACAATAGAAAAACAAGCTCATTTGACAGCCTACTTGAAACTACTGGCCACAAAGACCCAGCTATTGGCAAGGAAAATACTGCAAGCTGTGGGGTTCATGGCCTCCTGCATTCTACTAATTCCACATGCAAGACTGCATATGAGGAAACTACAATGGTATCTAAAAAGCCTATGGTGTCAACATTCTCAAAATCTAGAAGCAATGATTCCTATCATTCCTTGTGTACAGATAGAGATCCTTTTGTGGGCAGACACCTGTCACCAAAACAAGGGGCTGCCATTCCCTCTACCCCCTCCCAAACCCCAACAACAGACATCAGGCTATGCGGGGGGGGGGGGCTCACTTGGCAGGGAATTGTATTCAGGGTAAATGGAACCTAAGTCAAATGCACCTGCACATCAATCAAAAAGAAATGTTAGCTGTACAGAATGCTTTGACAGCATTCAGGGACCACATCCTTTGAGGGCCATTAATGGTAAAGACAGACAACACCACTGTTATGTGGTACATAAACAAGCAGGGGGGAACCCACTCATACCCTCTCTGCAGACTAGCCATGGCTCTGTAGAGTACAGCCTTGAGCTACCAAGTGCACCTACAGGCTCAATTCCTGCCAGGAAAGCTAAATACACTGGCAGATGAACCAAGCAAAAATCTCATGGACCCACATGAGTGGAAACTGGAAACAAAGATATTCAATATGAGAAACAAATGGGGGAGCCCAAATATAGACCCGTTTGCCTTCCCCCAGAAGTACTAATTGGAAGAAATTCTGCACCAGGACTCCCCACAAACAAGCTTGGAAAGTGGATGCCTTTCCCCCTCTGCCTCTCCAAGGTACTAATAAAATTCAAACAGGACAAACCAAGGACGATACTGATTGCACCAGACTGGCCACGCCAACACTGGTATCCCCTTTTGCGCAGTGTCACACTGCTGGCACCTGCCTCAAACCCCTGCCGGCCCAGCAAGAGGGCTAGATCCTACACCCACAGCTTCAAACCCTGAACCTGGCAGCCTGGCTAATTACCTAATCTCTCTGCTACCACCCCTCAGTAAGCAAGTGTTGGATGTCATTCTGGAGGCAAGGAGGCCAAGTACTAAAAAATCCTATGCTGAAAAATGGAAAAGATTCTGTTCCTGGAACCAAGCTCATGGGATAGGCATAGCAACACCCAATTTACATCAGATTCTTCAATACTTAACTGAGATGCTGCACAAGGGTCTTTCCTTTTCCTCCATCAAAATTCATGCCTCAGCCATTTCAGCTCATTACAACACAGAACCACCCCTCTTCTCTCATCTATGGATGAAGCAGTTCCTCAGAGGGGCCAAAAACATAAGATCATCCAGGAGAGCCCCTTAACTTTATATTGGAAAAACTCACTCTACCTCCTTTTGAGCCAGATGCAAATGCAGAGTTGAAATTCCTTTCTTGGAAAAAAGCCTTCCTTTTAGCCATCACTTCAGCAAGAAGGGTGCCTGAATTACAGGCCCTGATGGCAGTGGAGCTTTTCATCATTTTTCATGCGGGCAGGGTGTCCCTCAGGACCAATCCCTCCCTCATGCCCAATGTGGTATCCAGTGTGGCCCTTTATCAGTCCATACATTTGCCAACCTTCTTTTCTAATCCACAGAACAAAGGGAAGTGAATACTGCACTCCTTAGATGTGCACAGACAACTTAGATTTTATTTGGACAGGACTAAACCTCCCAGGAAATATGAACTGCTGGTTGCATTTGCTGCAGAGGGGAAGGCCATTTAAAATCAAATCAAACTAAACAATTTCTAAATGGATAGGGCCATTGCATTATTTTCTGCTATAAGCACCATGGAAAACCTACCCCCGGCAAGGGATTAAAACCACATTCAACCATGGCTGCATTTACCTCAACAGCCTCAGAGGTGTCCCTACTAGGGACATCCTAGAAGCTGCTACCTGGAGTTCTGTACATAACTTCCCCAAGCATTACCTTTTGCCAAATTTCTCTAAATCCAAAGCTAGCTTTGCAACTACAGTCTTGCTGGTCCTAATGCTATCCAATTGCCTCCCCCATCCTTAGCTTTGGGAATCTACCCAAATGTGATGACCAACAGTGAAACACAAAGAACATAGTACAGTTGTGTACATTTACCATAACTGTAGATCTTAGTGTATTCATTGTTGCAGTCCTAGTTACCCTCCCTCCAGCCCCCTGACTTGTATTGGCTATACCTCTATTCTTAAAGCTTTTTGGTGTATTTGCTTATTTTGTTGGAGGTGTAACCTTGTATATATAATTGCTTCACATTATGGGGGCACCTGACAACTGGGGCAAGAGAAACTGATGTAATGGCGTCGGCTGCATGCTTTATACCCCTGACTACCTGACGTCATGGAAGATGAGAGAGCAACTGACACAGGACCCAAGACTTTGTTAATCAGGATGACTGATGTCTATTGCAAGCAAATAACCCAAATGTGATGACTGCAACAGTGAATATACTCGAACATCTACATTTATGCTAAGTGTACACAACTGTACTATTTTTTGTTTGGGCTTCTACCATTAAGCAGCAATATTTTCATGTTATCTAGACTCTACTTCATACTGAAAACTGATGTTGCCTAAAAATGGCATTATGGTGGTGTCCAAGGATTTAACCAACATATGAAAGCCCAAAGGAGGGTGCAGGCCAGCCTTGGCAAAAAGATACTAATCTTTTTCCGGTACTGCAGCATCAGGTGTGAATGTACCCGTGAACAGGGGCATTTTTATCACACCTATTCAATTTTCTGCATCACTGGTAGACT